>NC_092278.1:22898042-22935542 GCF_036320965.1 Panulirus ornatus
CACTTCGCTCCAATATAACGTCAACCAACTCGATTTCGGCCGCGGCAGGAGGGTGTGTGTGTGTGTGTGTGTGTGTGTGTGTGTGTGTGTGTGTGTGTGTGTGTTAGCCTGGGGGGCACTTCCCGCTATCACGGCCTCATCACACCAGCTCAGCACCTGATGCATATACGTACATGACAACATATATATATACATACATGACAACATACATATACACTTACATACACACCAACATACAGATAGACTTAAGAGCAGCATTTACGTAAGTAAATACTACACACACAGATAATAACGATATACATACATCCATATATATATATATATATATATATATATATATATATATATATATATATATATATATATATATATATATATATATAATCCTATGAGTCCACGAGGAAAATGAAACACGATAGGTTTTCCCCGTGGACTCATACGAATATACTTGATCACGCGCAAAATTGTAATCCTTTCCAATATATATATATATATATATATATATATATATATATATATATATATATATATATATATATATACATATATATATATATATTCAGACCCATAGAGATTTACAAATACATAGAGATACACAAATCAACACACAACCATCACACAGCAACACATACACAGATCAACATACACACATACAGAGACAGTTTGGGCAAAGGTACCCCCTTCTCCACATGCAAATTCTCTACAGTTCTGTATATCTGTGTAATTACCTTATGTACAGGTAATTAATGCAGGAGATTAATTTCGAATATCTAATTATACTGTTAATTACATTACAAATTAAACCGTTAACAAAAGCGTAATCCAGAAATGATATGCTTTTGCAGTCGGTGATACAGATCTGGGAAGCAAGGGGAATATCTAGTGATATTACAACGACTGACTGAATATCATGGACAAATATCGCTCGAATATCCAAATAGATCTCTAGATATACGATAGATCTTTGGAATCATTAAAAGCTCCGCCAAGAAGTAATGACAATGTGTCTTAATGAGAGTATGATTAAGGACTCGTATTAATATATTACTGTGTTATATTGCCTTAGTATGAGTTCTCTCCACACTGGGGAACATGCCACACCCTCGTGGCTGCATTCCCTCCAACACACGAGTCGGTACACACACACACACACACACACACACACACACACACACACACACACACACACACACTGTCACACACTAGATGCCAGTCGCACACTGCCGCATCCTACCAACTCACACCTTCATACTCGTACCTTCTGACAGACATACTTGACACTTATAACAAGTATTACACTCACTTCACACTTAACATTTCGTGGTACACACTCCACACGCATATACATATAACAAGACACGCACAAACACACAAGTGTACCGCCCAACCCCTAGGCCCACAACAGAAAACCACAAACAGAAAAACACATACACGCACACACACACACACACCCGGGGTGTGTAAGACTGACGTATCTTAACGTAGACAAAATGACTTTTCCTAATTTGCATAATTCCACAGCCTCACCCACCAGTTCCAACTCGTAAATAACATCCACGACTTCCGCTCTCACCCTCTGTCCTCCCAGCTCCCCAACACTATCAACACATATCTATCCATCGATGTATCTATCTATATCTATCGGGACGGTGGCCACCTCCACCGCGGTGGTACCACAGTTCAGGCAGTGTGGTGGTGGTCTGTGTACACATCTCCAGGTGCTGACGCTGCATCTTGGGTATGAGGGAGGGGAACCTGTTACATGCTGGATCGGTATATGCAGAACTGGAGAGATCGGTGGAGTCTAGAACACACGGGAGAAAGAGTAACTCGTTCATGTCTAGGGAGTGTGGGTTCCACACGGGTGTACGTCTCTCGTGATATTCAATATGACTGGGTCAAGAGGGTGTTTTTCCACAGCATGTTAGGTCATCTCGATGTACGTGTGTTTCGTCAGACGTGTCAGTGGAGGGAAAGAGGGATGATATGTGGGTACAGGTTTTTACAATGTGACGCAAGGATACGTTATTCATATCGAAATGGACGCCGGTGGTTGGCTAATGGAGCAGCTCGAACGGGTAAGGTCCAGTGCAACTACAAATAACTGACTGCCAACCATATTGACGTGAGATGGCAATGGGAGTATTTCTGTTTCATATTGTAGCTACTGAATGTTTCTGGCAGCCAGGGAAGCGGCGAGTGCTGTGAGTGCTCATCTCTGTGTGATTTGTGGTCTTGTTACTTTTGCTATTTAACAGGATGGATGAGTAAGCAGGTGAGGCATAGTTTAGGATGGAGAGGACGATTCATGGCACTCTTCCTCTTGTCCATACGTGTTACCGTTATCTGTGCTATGATGGCGTTTTGGCCTACGACCTTTGTGCTGAGCTTGTGGCATCGAGAATGTCATGTGTGTCGGTTAGTGTGGTTGGAGTTGTGTGTGAGAGGGAAAGGTTCTCAATCGTAGGTAATGTGAGGGTAGTAGCTACGTTGATGTCCACCTGGCGTGAAGAAGGTCACGGTAGATTCCTGTGGTGGCGCGTCCGTCCTGTTCCGGGTGAGGCGGTGTGATCCGGTAGCACGACGCGGTGCTGCACGTCCGCTGCTGATGTGTGGGGCAAACTCACGGTGGTACGATGCCACTGTGAGGTCATGTGCACGTGAAAGGAGCGCCTCACAGTGTGTGGTCTGCACGAGGTGAGGGGAGAGGCCATGTAGGGAGGGTGCGGAGGTGTTTGATAAAGAACAGCTCTCCCGGGCAACTCCCTCGTAAAACTTTAGGGATTTTCGTGGGGGAGAGAAGCCTTTGTGAGTGACTCGTGCTTGGTGGCCGCTTTATCATAGAGTTGGCTCACAAGTCTGGGTCATCAGTGTGGAGGTGTGGCGCCAAGCGTCCTGTGTGTGAGCATGTGTCTGGGCCACATATACTGGACATATATGTATTCACACGAGAAGATTCGGGCCCTTGTCTGCAAGCTCCTGCTAGTCTGTGTGTGTGTGTGTGTGTGTGTGTGTGTGTGTGTGTGTGTGTGTGTGTGTGTGTTCGGCCCCACCTGGAGTGTGCCAGAAATGTGAAATTCTTATACAAGAACTAAAATTTGTTCTGGATGTACAGATCAAGATCGTGTGTCACCGTAATGGCGGACTGATGTACTAATCAGTCTCTTATTTGAGAATTAATTAATTCTCTTTTTTTTCCCAGTCCTTCTGTTACCATATGGGCGTGGCACCCGGACATACCCTTAAACATACAGAATATATATATATATATATATATATATATATATATATATATATATATATATATATATATATATATATATATTCTCCTTTATGGAACACGTTATCAAAGAAGCGATATTCACTACTGATTACATGGGCATCACAACCCTACGATTACCATGGTTTAGGAGCGTTGCCAGGGTGAAGAAAGGGTGATATGCGGTGCCTCGTCAAGAAAGTGTCATGTTTACGATTCTTAAGGTCGATTTTCCAGCTGGAATCAGGACCATTTTCACAGATGCAGCCATTGCCGGGAACAGCGACCGGAAGAGCAGAGCAATCTGCTGTACAGCTGCCAATAAAGCTATGTACTGTACAGGCGCCAGTACACCTTTATGTACCTAACCAATAAAGCAACGTACAATCCAGACGACGAATAAAGTCAGTCATCACACGACCGCCAATAAAGCCATGTACTATACAGCTGCCAATAAGGCCAGCGTACTTTACTGCTGGCAACGCCACAATAAAGGCAAATCTAGTGGCACCATTCACGTCGCTATGGATCCTAATGGGGGCCCCAGGTCTGTCCCGTAATGACCCAGTCTCGGCCAACCATGTAATTCCCCCCCCATTGTCCCCCCTCTCTCTGGCCTACATAATGGGGATTATAGGGGGGGGGGGGCGGAGGGGGGGGGCAGGAGAACGACTCCCGTGAAGGAAGAAATGAATGAAGTGATGGAAGAAGAGACAGAAAGAGAGAGAGAGAGAGAGAGAGAGAGAGAGAGAGAGAGAGAGAGAGAGAGAGAGAGAGAGAGAGAGAGAGAGAGATGGGCGTAAGAGACGGGGCGGGAAAATCGTGCCCAAGGCGAAAGAAACAGATGGAAATGATAAGTGAGAGAGCAACAGAAAAATGATAAAGAGAGAGAAACAGACAAGAGACAAGTCGTGAAGGTTGAGGAAAAGATCAGAAAACATGGCAGAATCAAAGGCTCTCCGGCTGAGGATCTGGCATAAAGGGACGACAGATCAACGAAATGAAGGAAGGCGAGACACCGGAGGAAAGACGGACGACAGAAGGACGCGAAAGAAGGAGTGAAGAGGAGGTGACTCTGGGATGCGAGGCAGATGAAGCAGATTTGAAGGCTCACCGGGACCAAATGAGACCTGACTCTCTGAGCCGATATACCGGCGCGATTTTTAATGAAGCAATTATCTGAAGCACTGGCCCGAGTGCGACACTGTGCCATGAACCTTCCCGGTAGTGAAGCAGTGAACCTTCACGGTAGAGAGGCAGTGAATCCTTCACGGTAGTGGAGCAGTGAACCCTCACGGTAGTGAAGCAGTGAACCTTCACGGTAGAGAGGCAGTGAATCCTTCACGGTAGTGGAGCAGTGAACCCTCACGGTAGTGAAGCAGTGAACTTTCACGGTACTGAAGCAATGGACTATTGTTCCGTCTCCACAGAACCGTAGGGCACGACTCAGGTATGATGGCCTGACATTTGACCTGACCCATACGAAGTCAGGTTAAATGCCATCCCAACACACCCACACTGATCACCACCCTCTCTCTCTCTCTCTCTCTCTCTCTCTCTCTCTCTCTCTCTCTCTCTCTCTCTCCACGGGGATCGAACTAGGGTCCCGAGGGATACGGTGAGTGTGGGGGTTCACAAACACTTGTTACAGGTTCTCTCTCTCTCTCTCTCTCTCTCTCTCTCTCTCTCTCTCTCTCTCTCTCTCTCTCTCTCTCTCTCTCCCCCCGGGTGATGCTATGAATACCAGAGCATCTTAAGGTGAAGCTACAGCAGCAATCCAGCTTTTTAATTTCCAGTTTCCCTGAAAAGACGTTGACGGGGAAAATGTGACGGGGGCGACGTAATGACGTCCCATATCATCCCAGCCAATTGCTTCCTCATGTGATGGGAGTCATTCGACCAATGGGAGAGGCAATCTCCAGTCAGCCGAGCGAGTGGACGGCCATACAGCTGGCCAATAAAAAGCCTCCACCCTGACGGGCTGAAGGGGTGGACTTGGGAGGCTAATGTTGACCATTACAACTGACGATCAATACTGAACACTTGATGACCGACACTCACCTCACCACCTCCCTCACCCCTGTACTGACCACGAGGACCTGGTCAACAGCACGACCCATCAGCACAATGGTACGAACCTTCAGCACGACGGTGCTGCCCTTGGGTATGATGCTCTGGATATCACACTCTAAGGTCGTACCTGCCGTGCTCGAGGGTCGTATCGTCGTGCTCGAGGGTCGTACCATCGTGCTCGAGGTAGACACCTGCCACCTCGTCTCATCGTGTGACGTGAGAAGGATCTACCAGGTTCCCCCATCTCGCACCTCCGCCCGTTCCTGCTTGCTGAACACCCTCCTCGTTCACGAGTTGAGACAACACATCATCTTACAACAACGGAACAGAGAGGCTGTCTGCCCGAACACAATAAAGACATCACGCTCGGACGAAAGAGAATATGTAAACACATCAATTCACGTTCCGCTGCACACACACACACACTGTGTCGTCCCTCGTTCACTATCCATCAAATATTTATCAACAATCAGAGGGAATAAGATATACCTTTCACAACACCCAGAGTCATTGTGGCTACAAGTGATCATTGACGTCCTCTGAGAACTAAACCTACGAATATTTCTTTTCTTTGGAGGGTGAGGTCGGTCGGGCTAATGGCTAATACTTATTTGCATATAAAAGAGGTGTTTCGCGGCTGTCACACAACATCTCACACACAGTCAGATGGTCATGCGTTTTTCTTTTTTCTTTCTCTCCTTCTCCCTCCCAGACACAGAAACAAAAGCAGATCAATAATCAAGGACCATGGGAGACCAAAACTGGAATTGTGCACATTTCACGAGAGAGAGAGAGAGAGAGAGAGAGAGAGAGAGAGAGAGAGAGAGAGAGAGAGAGAGAGAGAGAGAGAGAGAGAGATTCGCTATACTGGGAATAAAAAGGGATCTTTAGTCTTTAAAAGTTTTACTTTTTGAATGATTCACCGCGGCAAAAATCGGATGCCATAGAAGGGGAAAGTTAAGAAAAAAAAGTTTAATCTCCGAAGTATGAAAACTTTTTTATTCCCAGTAAACCGAATCTCTCTCTCTCTCTCTCTCTCTCTCTCTCTCTCTCTCTCTCTCTCTCTCTCTCTCTCTCTCTCGTATTGCGACGGTTCGCAGGATCCAGCCGACCACCTTCCTCTTGTGTCCTGAACACTGCCGGGTCCCACAAGTCTGACAGCACATATACCCTCTGTTCCTCGACAACACGGGAAAGAACTTCCCGCTGTAATGGGTTAAGACATGACCTCCTGTGGTAGGTACGGCCTGAGGGAGGGAGGGAGGGAGGGAGGGAGGGAGGGAGGGTCGGTCTGGCCAACACAGTGAGGGAGGAGACACACGTCCTGACGACCTCTGTAAATCCAATTACGTCAGGCAACTTGGGCAAGTTCCTCGAGCTCCATGGCGGCGCCTCTGCCTGGGAGGGTCTGCCTCGCTCACACGTCCTGGAGGGACGCCCTTCTTCTTACGTCAATCTCCTCCAGCCTCTCGTCAAATGTTTCTCATATTAGCGTCAGGTCCCGCTGCGTCGTGGTGCTTCCCACCAGTGAAGCACGATCGGGCGGCGCCTCAGTAGCGAGTCCAGGACTGAGAATCTGTTGTTCGTCCTCCATGACACACATGTAGACACGCTCTGGTCTCCACGTCCCTCACACACACACACACACACACACACACACACACACACACACACACACACACACACAAACCTGCCCCGAACGTTTCCACACGCTCTAGGACTTTCCCCACATACCTCTACGTGCCCATAAATAGTCAACACATATACAGAAGAGTTTGCAGACAAAATTCCTCTCCACTCCATCAAGGGACGGACCTAATACATTCTGTAGAACGCTTCCGTCAACCTCTACTGATATAAATCACAGAATTCTGGCAACTGCATACACTCTGTACACTACGAGGATGTCACGTGACACCTAACCTGCTGTGTGCACACAACCGGAACGAGACAACTGGGGTACTCACAGTTCAATGGCCTTGTTCCAGTTGATGACGTAACCAGAGAGCTGGAACACCTCGATGTTGACGATGTGGATGTTCCCGCGTTCCGTGCCCACGTACAGCCATTTGCTTTGGAAGGGCAGGTGCAGGCACGTGATCCTGCAAGCAGACAGTCCAGTCACAGCTCTCACAAGCATGGAAATACACCATTAGGTTGGCCTGGAAGAAGAGGTAGGTTTCCACGCACAAGACTGGATTAGAAGTCTGGAACTACAGAACACAGGAGTTCAGAACTGAATTACATGTCTGGAAGCAGATGGTCTGAGTTAGAAGTCTACAAATACATGGCCTGGAATCAGGCCTGGAAGCAGGTGGTCTCGACGTACCAAGTTGAGTCTGCAATGACAAGAGCAAGTTAGAGACAAGAAACATAAACACGGGCTTGAGGTCTGGAACCAGAAGTCTTGTGACAGAGCTGAAGAATACAACCTGAAAACTCATGTCTTTGTGTAGATACATACACATCCAAGGTCTGGAAGAAGACTGTGGCAGTGCAGGACTCAACAGCGATAAGTCTGAGAACCTAAGGGAGTAATAGTAGCAAGTCTAAATAACTGTCATTTCTGACGCTATTCCCATTGCACTGGGGTGAGCGAAATACATATACAGCCAGGCTGCACCTTCTATCGGAATTAATTTTGCACCATTGGGGTCCCAGACCTGAATCCCGGAAGCTGGTAAATGGCAGGGGGAAGTCCTCTTCCCTGGGTCAGACTAGCTATCATGTATAAACAAATTCAGCTAAAGTATCGATGCAGGAAAGTTGGGGTCAAATGTCACTGTCAACTTCAAAAGTCTTGAGGACGCAAGGTTGGGCGAAAGGTCTACAAGCATGATTAAGAGGACTGGAAACACAAGACTGAGTTCAGAGTGAAAAGTCTGGAAGCATATGATTAGTCAAAGGTACGGTAACACAAGACTGGGTTAGAAGTATGTATGTGAACACAACACTGAGTCAGAGATCTGGAAACATGGTTGGTTTAGAGGTATGTCACCACTGGGTCAGAGGTCTGGAAACACAAGAAGAGTGTGCAGGTCTGGAAGCACAATATCTGGAGGTGAAGAACTGGGCCTAACATTTGTAAATTTACAGCTGGGTTACAAGTCTAGAAAATTATTATGCTGAGCTACAAATCCGAAGCAAACGGCTGGGCTACAGTTCTGAAGTACACAGCTGGGATAAATGTCAACAAACAATACTCAAGTTTAAAGCCGAGCCAGACGGCTGGAACACAAGGGCCAGATGTAAACGTTCTGGAAGGGTAAGCTCGGGTTACGAGTCCGTAAATACAAAGGTTTGAGTTGCACGCCTGGAAAGTGAGGGCAGAGGGTTACGTCAAAGTTCTGGAAACATAGAGAGGGGGTTTAAAGATCTACACACAGTGTCTAAGAATAAATGGTTGGGTAACAGATCTGTAAATGTGGGAATGAATTCTTTTTACCGAGTAAAGTAGCACAGGGTTGGCTCATACGTTTAAAGAAAAAAAAATCTGGAAGCAAGGAGTCTGGTATGAGGTCTGGAAACATAAGATCTTGAGGTACATATTTTGAGAGTCATACAAGGCTGACTTACAAATCTGGTCATAAGTCAGCATGTGTGAGAGATGAGGAAGCAAATGGTATGAGACCACAAGGCTGTTCTACGGGACTGCACTCGACATCTGGAAACACAGAGTCTGAGGGCTGAAGACTCGCTGTTCTGTTCGCAAGCACAAGACATGAAAGCACACGATTCTGCACAACGTCTGAACACCAAAGGCCTTTAGGACCAAGGTGGGTGATGTGGAAGTTCGGCTGGGGGTTCGAGGTCTGGAAATACGTTCAGAAGTGCCAGGCTGGGTTGGAGGTCTGGACTCTGGGTCTGAAAATTAAAGGCTCAATTCGAGTTCCAGAAACCAAAGAGAGTTGACTGAATTTGAGGTCTGAATATAAATTTCTGTCCACAAACGTATGTTAGGAAATTATAAAACATTAGATATGGAAGTATTCCTTGTATCAAAAGTCTGGAAACACGAAGCATGAAGGATAAAAAAGGACATGATCTCGGTTCCAGAGGTGGGAGTCAGAGTGAACCATCTCCACAAGGGATAAGTTATGGTAATCAAGGCTGACACATGTATGATACATGTGGGCGTTACAGCAAGGCTGGAAGTTGTCTGCATCCCCCTGCTGGAACCTGGAACAACGTCTCGTGTCTGGAGGCCCCAGATGGCGAGTCCAGAGGTGAGTGCTGACGAAACTCTAGCCTCCTCGTCCTGCTCCTCTCTGACCATCTTCAGGCCCTCGAACATTCGCCCCCCCCCCCCTTCTCCTCCTCCTCCTCCTTGGCCCGGGCCTTACCTCTCCCGCTGGAACTTGAGGGAGTGGACGATCTCTGGCCGCTTCTGTCGGTAGTTCCAGAGGTGGATGTTGTCGTCGGCCGTGGCAGCGACCATGGCACCCTCGTTCACCAGGAAGAGCACGTGCAGCACGGCCGCCTCCGTCTCGTGCTGCACGTGCACGTCCACCCCAGGGCGACCGATACTGAGCACAAGGTTAAGGAAAACGCGACTCCATTCCTCATGGAAAACCTGGTGCGTGTGGTTACTACTTACCCCTGAAGGTGGTAATACATTCTCCGCCTCCAATCATCCTGTTCCAAAGTTCTTGTTGTTGCTGAAACCCACAAAATACAACAACAACAACAAAAAACCCCTGTGAAAGTAGAATACCAAAGTCATAAAAATATAGAATGGAAATAACAACCCTTACATAACCATATATATATATATATAACCTACGGAGGTAGAATTTCACTTTATATTCAAGTTAAATTCAGATCACTCAGAGGAGCCAGGCAACAGGACGCCCCAAACAGGAACACGAAACTGTTTCGAAGTCAGCGTCGGCCAAGCGAGGGGCTCGACCGATGGTTATTTCCAGGTTCCCGCGGGGTGTAACCGGCCTGCCTGACCCTCGCCGTCCTACCACCCTGATCTAATGAAAAACCTCCGCGTCTCAACCCCTCTGGAGGGCAGTGGCTACGGCCTCGTCACCACAGCACCTTCTAAAACTCTACACAAGACTCGAAAAGATTCAGGTTCAATCTGATGTATTCATAAACTGGATTATTGATGAATTCCCAGAATTGATGTGCTATTGCTGAGAGAGAGAGAGAGAGAGAGAGAGAGAGAGAGAGAGAGAGAGAGAGAGAGAGAGAGAGAGAGAGAGAGAGAGAGAGAGAGAAACATTTTTTTCCAAAATTCTGTACGAGATCCACAGTCGGCCTCTTGCGCTATAAAATTCCCTTAAATTTAGCCTCTGACGACCCGAGATCAAACAGAATCCATGCATTTAAGTCAACCTTAACATACAATTTCCATACTGAACTGTACAGTGGACGATTGAAAGAGCAGCGAAGGATGCTGGAGTCGAGATCTCTCCAGATCTCTGATGAAGCCGTTGCTAACACATGCAGACGGCTCACGCGACTGTAATGTTACTACAACTGTATTGCAGATACAGACTCGCCTCTGTCCAACACTGTAACAAAATAAATAAATATATTTACATCATAGTGTCGTGAAAAAAACTATAGTCGGATATCATCAAAACTTTACGTATGAGAAGATTTCATGAACTAGTAATACAAACACAGATCGTACGATACAGTATCTCCCACAACCTAACTTGGTATTGTAAAAGGAACGCAATTCACGTCGCCTGATGCATGTCGTTAATGATCCACGAACGTTAAACGTCATTTTGTCATGATTTGTTAGTTGTGTCAATGGGTCGCCCCTGGGGGAGGAAGCCGTGCCCTCCACCAATCAGGATCGTTCTGGAAACATCGACTCCACGTACCCAGGTGCCCGGGCGTCGGCCGCCGAGCACCAAACAACTCAGAACACGACCGCTGTTTACCGGGGTCGAATTTCTCGTTTATTTTCCCGCTGAACTTTAGCGGGTGAGGTGTGCGGCCGAGCTGGCAAACTGCGACCATCAAGGTCTGTCGTCTGTGTCGGGTCGGGGTGGGCCAAGACGAGAGACTTGGGTTCCTCCAAGACGGAGGTAACGAAATTGGCACCCAACTCCAAAGTTTGGGACGCTATCGCTAAGCTATCGTTTATATTGGAGTGTGTGGGGACGATACCTAAGAGGCTATCATATATACTGGAGTGCGTGGGGACGATACCTAAGAGGCTATCGTATATATTGGAGTGCGTGGGGACGATACCTAAGAGGCTATCGTATATATTGGAGTGCGTGGGGACGATACCTAAGAGGTTATCGTACATACTGGAGTGCGTGGGGACGATACCTAAGACGCTAGACTAGAAATGGAAAGGAAGGTCGCGACTCGGTTAGTAACACTGAAGACGTTATTGCTTGGCGTTGGTACCGCTGACGTCCGTGAGTAATACGGAAGACACAGATTTGTAGAGACGCACATATGACGTTATATGAACGACCACGATCTACGTAATCATGCCATAATTTCTGGAGCTACGTCACTCATTGTTTCGTAACATCATCACCTTCCATCTTCCCTACCTGGCTGGCCAGGGAACGTACAACATATACACAACTGTTATCAACCAGACGTCTCTCATGTTGTGATCTACGGTCGCGTTTACGTAAGATATGCTATTAAGAAATGATTTAACCCTGGCTACTTCTTCCTCCCTGCCTCCCTCCTGCTCTCTCTCTCTCTCTCTCTCTCTCTCTCTCTCTCTCTCTCTCTCTCTCTCTCTCTCTCTCTCTCTCCTGGCTCTCCCATCTCCCCTTCCTCCCGTGCTTGCCCCCCCCCCCCCCCCTTCCTCCCGGAGTCGGGAAATCAAGCGTCTATTTAATTATCGTGTGTTTACGTGGCCGTCACCAGGGGCAACCAGACGCAGGTAACCCCCGCTAACCCGACCAACCTGCCACCCAGCCAGCCGACCAGCCGACCAACCTGCCACCCAGCCAACCAGCCACCCAGCCGACCAACTTGCTAACCACCCAGCCAGCCACCCACCCGACCAACCTGCCACCCAGCCACCCAACCAGCCGACCAACCTGCCACCCAGCCAGCCAACCTGCCACCCAGCCAGCCGACCAACCTGCCACCCAGCCAGCCAACCAGCCGACCAACCTGCCACCCAGCCAGCCGACCAGCCGACCAACCTGCCACCCAGCCAGCCAACCTGCCACCCAGCCAGCCACCCAGCCAGCCGACCAGCCGACCAACTTGCCACCCAGCCAGCCAACCTGCCGACCAACCTGCCACCCAGCCGACCAACCAACCAACTTGCCACCCAGCCAGCCAACCAGCCGACCAACCTGCCACCCAGCCGACCAACCTGCCACCCAACCAGCCACCCAGCCGACCAACCTGCCACCCAGCCAGCCGACCAACCTGCCACCCAGCCAGCCACCCAGCCGACCAACCTGCCACCCAGCCAGCCAACCAGCCGACCAACTTGCCACCCAGCCAGCCAACCTGCCGACCAACCTGCCACCCAGCCGACCAACCAACCAACTTGCCACCCAGCCAGCCAACCAGCCGACCAACCTGCCACCCAGCCAGCCACCCAGCCGACCAACTTGCCACCCAGCCAGCCAACCAGCCGACCAACCTGCCACCCAGCCAGCCGACCAATCTGCCACCCAGCCAGCCAGCCGACCAACTTGCCAACCACCCAGTCAGCCAGCCGACCAACCAGCCACCCGGCCAGCCGCCCAAGCTGCCAGCCAGCCAGGGACCCGGTAATCAGTGTCATAAGCAAGTGACACGGTCGTCCAGGTGATGAGAGTGAATCAACGAGCGTGACACACCTGACCTGCTCACGATGTGATCAAACAAACGTTAACACGACGGCCAAGTGATCACGGCAAAACGTCATAATGGATTTCCTGAAAACGTTCACACACAAGTGAAAACGTTTCTAGGAAATCCACTGTACTGAAAATAATGACCAAGGACGATTGATCAACGAAAAATGCACTGTATCTGAACAGACTTGGATTACGCTCTAGAGCACGACGGTACGAACCCTTTGAGTACGACTAGATACTTGAGCACGATGGTACGACCTTTTGAGTACGACCTAACCCATGAACACGATGGTACGACCCTTGGGTTACGTATGAAGGCCTGACCCATGACCCGAGACAGAGGTCAGGTCATGGTTCATCATACCTTCGTGCTCAAAAAGGGGGTCAGGGTCAGGAGGCAAACTGGAGGAAGCAAACCTGTCTTGATCATGTCACAACCCCCCCCCCCCTCCCCTCCCTCCTGTTCTTAACGTGACCTTGCGCGGGTGGAGGTCAGCCAACCAGACTGACACACTCTTAATTACCCACCCCCCCTCCTCGCTACCCCCACTTCCACCCTCCCCTTGCAACACGGTAATGGAATAATGAGCCAATAATATAGTCAATCCTGCTTATTACACGCCCTCGCTGCTCACGAGACTGGGAGATAGATAGATACATAGACGCAGAGAGAGAGAGAGAGAGAGAGAGAGAGAGAGAGAGAGAGAGAGAGAGAGAGAGAGAGAGAGAGAGTGTGTAATACCATACAAAACCTTCAGGTAATAACATTCTTCCTGGAGACATTCTTCACATTCCTTCCCCGGCAACTGTGGACGACAACATGGGGACGCCCACCACAATCCCACCTCCACGGAGCGTCCGTCGCATCTCACACGTGCAGGACCCTCCTGCACGTAGCGTCCGTCGCA
The DNA here is from genome assembly GCF_036320965.1 of Panulirus ornatus. Classification (NCBI taxonomy): domain Eukaryota; kingdom Metazoa; phylum Arthropoda; class Malacostraca; order Decapoda; family Palinuridae; genus Panulirus; species Panulirus ornatus. The sequence goes on from NC_092278.1 coordinate 22,912,082, forward strand.
CCTCACACGTGCAGGAACCCCCTGCACGTAGCGTCCGTCGCACCTCACACGTGCAGGACCCTCCTGCACGTAGCCTCCGTCGCACCTCACACGTGCAGGACCATCCAACACGTAGCGTCCGTCGCACCTCATACGTGCAGGAACCCGGTGTTAACTCGTGTCGTGTTAACATCACGGATGTTGTGTGTGTGTGTACCAGATGTTCATTAAGCTTACTCTACCTTGCTTTTCATGGGTCGTCTCATTCCCGTCAACCCGTCCAGGAGCGGGTGTAGCACTGTACTCCCCCTGGTCAGGCTTGGGGCTGCGGCCCACTTACGCGTCTCGTGTCTCAGTAGATGTTAGTCACGTTCTTGTCAAACACGTAAGTGATAAGCGATAACTGATAAGCGATAACTAATAAGTGATAACTGGTAAGTGATAAGCGATAAGTGATAATCTAGTTCCAGGTGTTTCTTTTTTTTCGTATGGGCCTATCTGATGATCATTCCATGAGGTTAAATACGGCACTGCAATGTGCAACAGCAAAATTGAAACATCAAACAAAACTGCAAATACAGTTCATGCAGACTTAATTAACTCGCACTGCTTTTTCAAACTGGAAATCAAAGGACAAAAGCACATTACATATTCAGAGATTACATGCAGTTGATGGTGCATTGCTATGCACCTTCAATACGTCATCACATATGCATTACACACACTCTGCGCTGAACAAACTTAATCTACGCTTTCTTTTTCTGTTTACCAACAAACGCAATGGATTTTGATATTACAGTATTTTATTACAGTTGTTTCAATATTCATAACACGAAGCGCGCACACACACACACACACACACCATCTCAAGCCTCCACAAAACCTTCCATTTAATCCATAAACCTTAAATACATAAAACAAATCTTCCCACATCTTCCCTACTTTCCTGAAGAGTTCTAATCAAGGAAAACGGCAAGTGGATCAGCTCCACACACTCTCCACCCAGGACACACCTACAGGTGCCACAAGATCTCTCGAGTGTGAACCACCATCACACACACACACACGGCCCCCCCACACACCTGATGACCAGGCGCGCCAAGTTATAATAACCACATGGAGGTACATAAACAACACGGTGTGTGCCAGCCAAGGTAAGACGAGTCTCGTATTCCCGGATTCAGTTCTGGCCTGAGTAATGCATCCTGCCATGCACACACAAAAACACCACAACCTTAACATGTAAGAGTTGTGTACGCTATATTATAATTGTTAACGACTTCCTACCTCCTCCCGCACACAGGGTAGGATAACTCTATCACGCAAAAGGAGGAACAGAGAAGGGGGCCAGGTGAGGATATTCCCTCAAAGGTCCAGTCCTCTGTTCTTAACGCTACCTTGCTAACGCGGGAAATGGCGAATAGTATGAAAGAAAGATATATATATATATATATATATATATATATATATATATATATATATATATATATATATATATATATACATATATAACATTCATACATGTTCGTCATTTCCCGCATCAGCGAGGTAGCGCCATGAACTGTCACGGATCACGCACCACGACCCAGAGCTCCCCCTCACCCACACCCAGGCCCCCAGTACGGGTCACGCCATCATCACCAATCATCGCAGAGTGGTCAAGGGTCGTATCACAGGTCCTCGTGGGTCGTACCCGTCCGCCAGGGTCGCACCGTCACGCTCAAGGGGGGTTAAAAACCCGACCATCAGACAATGGCGCCCGTCGTGTCCATCACGGAGCGACGGTTGGCGGATGGCGGTGGTTACGTGGGAGCGACCTGCCACCTCCTGACGCGGGAGGAAGATTAATGTGTGTGTGTGTGTGTGTGTGTGTGTGTGTGTGTGTGTGTGTGGCCCTCCAACGAGACAGCTCGCAGTAATCACAAAGTAAACTTCCTCACACCAGGGAACTCTTCCCACACCGATATTCATCCGAATATTCCGTCAGGAAAATATCTAACGGAAAGCCAAATATATACAAATAATATTCCCAGAAGACCAAACCACCTACTTATCATTATCTTTATAACAATATCAAGGGAGAATATTCCTTCGTAAACACACTTACAGCGAAACATTTACTTACACAATGTCGTCGTTTTAAAACCCACAATATACGTTTTTCTTTACAATTGTCACAAAAAGCATTTTGTCTCTAAATATGACGAGATAATATTGTTTTCCCTTTATTAGACACGACCTAGATCACGATTTTCTCTCGAAATACAAACTACATTTTCAAAATATTAATATACTGTGTACTGAAAGGATTACCGATGTATAAAAAGTGTTCACTTTTTCAACTTTCTTATTCAAGAACTTAAAATTTTCTTCAAAAAGTCTTCATTTTTAGTGTGAAAAAAAGGTGTAATCTCTAGAGGTAGTGTTCAAATTACCTTCCTTAATTATAAACCCACATCGCTAATCCATTAATGTGACGACCAACCTATTTCTAACCGTATGTGATGTGGATCTGAGAGCGACTGTAAAATAAATCAATATATTGTACTCAAACCGTAAACTGTGTGTACCTCAAATATTTTTATTTACCCAGCGCGTGAGATAGGATATAGAGTCGTGTGATGTGACCTCACACCACTTAAAAGTTTATATATATATATATATATATATATATATATATATATATATATATATATATATATATATATAAACTCATGGCCATGCAACTTTATTACCTTGAAACTATCTACCGGATTGCACTGGCAACAAGTCAAAGTTTAATGGCCGGATAGATTTAGCGTTCGCGCAAACTGGCAAAGAATATTAGTTTATATCGACGGGCGGGAGGGGGGGGGAAAATATTGACCGTCTGTGATGGATGATGGGCAATACCTATCGAGGGGCAATACTTCCCATCAGCGAGACATGAAGGAAGACAACGTCAGCAGAGAGGAGTATTTACACGACAAATTATCATTATCACACGACGACCACACCTGCTGTGAGCAACATGACGCAAACACAGGGTTTAAGTCAGGCTTACGCCTCGCTAGGCCGGCGCGCGCGCCTCCCTCCGTCACTGGGAAACTTCGTTACGACTGCCGCCCTAAATTCGTCGTTAATTTACAAAACGACTCATGGCTGACAACCCAATCACCAGGCCTGCCAACCCAACCACCCCACACACCACCCCCTCCCTCCTCCTCCCGTCAGGGTAAGCCCAATCTCCAGGCCTGCCAAACCCACACGTCAATGTTGACAACCCGCTCTCCAGGCCTGCCAACCCAACACGTCAGCGTTGACAACCCACTCTCCAGGCCTGCCAACCCCCTCAAGCCTACCACTAACATGTTACCTTGGTGGCCGATCGCTCACTTGGAGAAAGATCTCTCCCACTTACTACAATAAAATAAAGGAGTATTTCCCCCGGATGTATACATGTGTGTTGACGATACATAGCTGCAGGCCTGCCAACCCCCGGCCTCAGTGCTGACAACCATAGATTCAGGTCTGCCAACACCTGTGTCGGGGCTGCCAACTTAATTACATTAGCCAGCAGGGATTGAACGGGTCCACACTCGCCTCAGAAATGGTCGCTGGGAGTGCCCACTGCTCCTACATTTTCCACAAAGGAATACACACACACACACACACACACACACACACAGAGAGAGAGAGAGAGAGAGAGAGAGAGAGAGAGAGAGAGAGAGAGAGAGAGCTGAAATTGAGTCAAGATCTTAGTAACAACCCAATTCTCAAATCACCAGACTGGAAGATATAATTAACGTTGTTATAATCGGTAAATTATTAATATTTTTTTTTTTTAATTATAAGAAAATGGTGAAAGTGGCCACGATCCTAAGTGACAGTTTCAATAGGACGATTTTGAGGCGACCCCCGGGGGCATAAGTGTGTTGTCTGCGTCAACATACTGGCTGCCCACAATTACTGACGCCTGGGTGAGTATCGACCCCCCACCCCCCTAACACACACACACACACACACACACACACACACACACATACACACACACACACATACACACACACACACACACACACACACACACACACACACGCTCTGCGATCTAACGAACTCGAAATCCTGAGTGAGAACCGAGTGCGTTTACTGCTGTGAACGCTGCCAACAACCACGTGAGGGCTGGCGTTGTGAACGCTGCCAACAACCACGTGAGGGCTGGCGTTGTGAACGCTGCCAACAACCACGTGGGGGCTAGTGTTGTGAACGCTGCCAACAACCACGTGAGGGCTAGTGATGTGAACGCTGCCAACAACCACGTGAGGGCTAGTGTTGTGAACGCTGCCAACAACCACGTGAGGGCTAGCGATGTGATCGCTGCCAACAACCACGTGAGGGCTGGCGTTGTGAACGCTGCCAACAACCACGTGAGGACTGGCGTTGTGAACGCTGCCAACAACCACGTGAGGGCTAGCGATGTGAACGCTGCCAACAACCACGTGAGGGCTGGCGTTGTGAACGCTGCCAACAACCACGTGAGGGCTAGCGATGTGAACGCTGCCAACAACCACGTGAGGGCTGGCGTTGTGAACGCTGCCAACAACCACGTGAGGGCTAGCGATGTGAACGCTGCCAACAACCACGTGAGGGCTGGCGTTGTGAACGTCAACAACGCACCTAAGTCCAGTATGAACACGTCATCAAACCAAGATAAAGTTCAATGTGAACGCAGTGAACAGTGTACGTACCCAAGTTTAGTGTTGTAAACGCGATTATCACGCCACGTTAAAGTTTAGTGTTGTGAACACGGTCCTAACACATGTGGAGCTGTCGCCCATAACATTAACCATCCATTAACACAAAACAAGCCACTAATGCAATGTCCACATCCCATATCTGAGGACATAAACAGCTCTCATATTGCCCACAATTTGAAAAATTATCACCAAACCTAAAAAAAACGAAACAATGCGAATTGAAGGGTCGCAATAACTCATACATTCATACATATACATGCTGTGAATAATACAGTCACAATAAGTCATACATTCATACATAGATACATATATACATACATGCTGTGAATAATGTAGAGGCACAGTAACCCATACAATTTATACATGCTGTAAATAATGAAAAACACACAAGATAAACACGGAACACTTCAACTACTTCCTGGTAAGGTTACGACCCTTGGGTCGTAACCTTACCAGGAAGTAGTAGACGGTACGACTTTTCAGCACGACGTTTTAAGACCCATGACTATGACCTCACTGACCTATGACCTGACATGGGTCTCTCTCTCTCTCTCTCTCTCTCTCTCTCTCTCTCTCTCTCTCTCTCTCTCCAGATGATGGGCACAGCATCTCTGTCTCAACGCCCACCAGCACACTACATCATCTCTCACGGACTGTAAGTCTTCTGCAATACGACGGGGGAAATGGAAATATATTTCTCAGCATTACGAAGGAATGGGGGAGAAAACTCTCTCACAAAATCAAGAACTTACTGTGAGGAGAGTGAACGGTAGAACTGTGGAGTTGAACGAAACTTAACGGCATTGCGATATTTTACGTCGGGATTTGTATCTTTTACAAGACAGAAGGAATATTTCCATTACGAAGAAATGAGAATCATTTACTATATCACGAAGTAAATAAGTCGTTTAATTCCTAGCTACTTCTATTTCCTTGCGATATTTTTCTCCTCTCTGAACAGACTATATACTCTTAAAAGATTCGTACAACAACTTTCTAAAGCAATCTAACATATGTATCTGGTCATATATGTAAAAAAAAAATCACCAAAGCATCAATTCGTACAGGGTCCCATCCAATCAGCGTCAAGTTTCCTCCCTCACCGACCAATCACGGGGAAGTACGAGGCTATGGTGGGTGTTCTGAAACCCTGACTCAAGCATGACTCGAACTCTGGCTTCGATCCAGGCTTCGAATATACCCGAAACGGACACACGCACACACACACACACACACACTCGCGAAGTGTGTTCTTAGATGTGGCAGGAGGGCCATGACCCGTTATGTACCGGGGGGGAGGTCCTACTGCCTCTCTTTGGGGACATCCCGGGCATTCCTGGGACATCCCACGCGTTGCCCCGGGATATCCCAGGCGGGGGTAAGACAAGATTTTCCTGGAGAGCAAATTACCCAGCGCACATTTCACTTGCAGTTGCCCCAGGGGTATACAATCATGGCCCGGCTTCCCGCGCACTGTGGCCACGTTAGCTGGGAAATAATCATTTATATACTTTATTATTATTGTTATGACGCGAACCTTTCATTCCCATGGCGTTAGGACGAAAGTCTTGCTGTGTCTGAGCGTTATCGTGACCCCTAACAACCGAATCATTACATTATCATGCTGAAAAGGCCCACAACCTGCCATGTTATTGGCAGGGGGTCACAACCTCTCATGGTGCGTGCAGGTCACCTCACATGGTGTTGGCAGGGGTCACAACCTCCCATGGTGTTGGCAGGGGGTCACAACCTCTCATGGTGCGTGCAGGTCACAACCTCCCATGGTGTTGGCAGGGGGTCACAACCTCCCATGGTGTTGGCAGGGGTCACAACCTCCCATGCTGTTGGCAGGGGTCACAACCTCCCATGCTGTTGGCAGGGGTTACATGGTGTTGGCTTGGCCTCTGACCTGACTCTTAAAAGGTCTATTAAAAAAGGCCAGGCCATCGCAGCCAAAGGTCGCATCGCCGTGTTCAAGGGTCGCACCGCCGTGTTCAAGGGTCGTACCGACGTGTTCAAGGGTCGTACCACCGTGTTCAAGGGTCGTAGCGCCGTGTTCAAGGGTCGTAGCGCCGTGTTCAAGGGTCGTAGCGCCGTGTTCAAGGGTCGTACCACCGTATTCAAGGGGCGTAACGCCGTGTTCAAGGGTCGTACCACCGTGTTCAAGGGTCGTAACGCCGTGTTCAAGAGTCGTGCTGTGGTGTTCAAGGGTCTTACCGCCGTGTTCAAGGGTCGTACAACCGTGTTGAAGGGTCGCACCATCGTGTTCAAGGGTCGTACCACCGTGTTGAAGGGTCGTACCGCAGTGTCTAAGGGTCGTACCACCGTGTTCAAACAGCCCCGTGTGTGTTTACACTCACAGCACCGCACAGTCTGATGAAAGTGCTATACCTGTCGCCGCCAGAATGTTTAGAAGAGCGTTATCTCCTTTCCCCAGTGTGTGTACAACGCCTTATCTCTCCCTGCACGACCACTATATTACCCTATATATTATCTACCTCGCGTCATTTCGAATTCCCCCTTTACGATACCCTTGCATAAGGCCTATTTCACGACCCCTACGACAAGAAGGTAAAATTTTGGTAGATAACAGTGTTAAGCCACACTTAAGGCTGCGTCACTGTATACAGCTTATGAACTCAAAGGAAATGGGAAAGAACAGAGGGAAAATTATGCAAATCACATTTTCCTCGATAATCTAGCATGATAATATCCGAGGAAAATGGGAAACTAGATCAGACGAAAATGGGATACAAGGGAAATGAAAAAAAAAAAGGGAAATCAGAACAATTGTAAGAAAAAGAAAAAATCGGGAAATTCAAGGAAATAAATATGATTTCAGGAAAAAGAAGTCTATTTCCCCCCAACACTAATTTCCCAGAAGAAAATGTGAAGGAAACGCAAGAAAACAGATCTGCAAATGTTCATTTTCCTCGTGTGATCCCTCTGGGAGAGAGAGAGAGAGAGAGAGAGAGAGAGAGAGAGAGAGAGAGAGAGAGAGAGAGAGAGAGAGACTCCATCCCCCACCTCAGCCTGGCCTAACAACAGTAATAACTTCAGTCAACATTTTCGATTCGAGACTTTATTAAAAAAAAAAAAAAAACTTGATCCTGGCGCACAGCCAAGGTTGGTAACACTGGCTTCCCTCTAGCCAAGCGAGGTCAAGTTAGGGTGGGAGATCTGGGTAGGTCAAGCCGTGTCACAGGTCCCTGGTGTCGAGTTTAACGTAAGGTCAGGTCAGGTCAGGTGGAGTAATGATAAGACTCAGACTCGCTCATGTGTCTTAGTGTGGGTCAAATTCTCGTCATTTTATCCCGAATTCCGCGGTTGAGAGAGAGAGAGAGAGAGAGAGAGAGAGAGAGAGAGAGAGAGAGAGAGAGAGAGAGAGAGAGAGAGAGAGTTTGTTTTCGGGGATTACGAGGTGAAAACTGGAAAAAAAAAATCTAGTTCTTGAGTGTTTGGAATAATCAAGAATTGCCAACAGCTACACCATCATATGTGGACACGCAGGATATAAGATGGCTCCGGGGAAGGAGGGCGGGTCCTTCCGCAAGCCAGGATTCGAACCCTGGCTGCTCGTGCGTGCTATCACAATCAGCAACGTTTGCCACTGAGGAGGCCCAGGAACCTGGTGTGTGATTTCAGCAAAATCATTTCTGTTTTCCCTGTGCAGGTGTGTTGAGGGCTGGCGGGGGCGCCGCCCAGCCACTGGCTGGTCTTATCTGGTGTGGTCTACACTCATCCTTCCTCTAGTGACGGTGTGGATCTATCTATCTGCGAGCCTATCTATCTATCTACCAGCCGGTCTGTCTGTCCAAGTGTTCCCGGACTCCGCCGGGTAACGCCAGGACCTTTCCTTAGACTAAGCAGTTCGTGGGGCAATTATATATATATATATATATATATATATATATATATATATATATATATATATATATATATATATATATATATATATATATATATGCAGGCGGTGGGCTTCCGTAGGGGCGAGATCATAACATTTTCGCGTCGTACGGTAATTAAAGGCAGCGGGTCAAAGGCGCGAGTGGTGATTGGCTGGTGTTGTCAAAGGCTCAGGATTCAATCACTCCCAGATTACCATCAGGCGATGAGAGAGAGAGAGAGAGAGAGAGAGAGAGAGAGAGAGAGAGAGAGAGAGAGAGAGAGAGAGAGAGAGAGAGAGAGAGAGAGGAAACGGTAAAAGTGTATGAAATGAATAAACACAGAAAACGTGTGAACTAATGTATCAGGGAAAACGGGGATAAATGCCGTGTGTAGAACTCTTAAAAAGTAACTCAAACATAAGAAGACAATATTGAGTCTGTTTCAATATATAAAATCCATTAGATAACATGACTTTCTCCACAGCACAGTCTTACAGAAGTGGACTTAATGATTTCCCTGTCGACATGTTTAATATGCGTCCCGGAGCGACCAGTGTTGCCCAACAATGTAAACGCCTGAAGGGTAGTTAGGTAGTTTGGGCCAAACACCTGTAACTTTAACAATTACACAGTCTTGCCGGCGGCGGCGGGGAGGGAGAGAGGAGAGTCAGTCGCTGTGTTCGCTGACAAAACTGTTCGTCAGGAGTTGGTTTCCGTAGTCTCACACACAGCCAGAGCAAACATTTCCTAGCGTCCTCTCTGGCAGAGAAGTTGGGGAAGGAGTTCGTTAACCGGATTTGTCTACAGCTCCTCAAGTGTGTTCGTTGAGGTGAAGTTCGTTAACCGGATTTGTCTACAGCTCCTGAAGGGTGTTCGTTGTGGGGAAAGTTCGTTAACCGTGTCTTCCTACAGCCATTGCAGTGTTCGTTGTGTAGTTCGTTAACCGTGTTTGACTATACCTTTGCCTATAACTTCTAACTGAACGAGGTCACAGGAGAGAGAGAGAGAGAGAGAGAGAGAGAGAGAGAGAGAGAGAGAGAGAGAGAGTACCAGGTGATAACATGAACCTACGAAGCAAGTCCTGGAGACAAAATCATAAGCTAAAGTGAGTAATTAATAATAAGAGAATAAAGGTAACCAAAGATAAAGAGGTAGTAAAGATAAATATACACGAGAAACAGTGACGAATAAAGACAGTGGAGGGAATTAAACTAGGAAGAACTAAAGAGAGTAAAGCATAATATAACCAAAAAAGCAGAAGAAAAGACATGAATTTAGGACTAATAAAAACACGTTAAGAAATATGGAGTAAAAAGTCACGAAAGAAGGAAGGAGATAATAAAGTATAACAACACGTAACAAAAAGAACGTAGATACCAAAGAAAACGGAAGGAAGAAAAAAATCAAGAAGGGGGAACTGCTCGAAAACAATAAATATCTTAGGAGAGAGGTCAGCGTAGGTCAGAGGTCAGAGTAAGGCAGGAGGAGGAGGGAGGCGGACGTGGGGAAGGGTGGTTAAGGAAGCTAAGCCAAGGTCAAACTCCTTAAAACTTGCAACTTTCTAAGAGGCCTCGACAGGTTAGTGGGTGACCCCCCAACACCCCCGGGTTATTACCTTCGTTAAATGGAAAACGGGAGGGAAAAAAGTATCACCCGGGCTTTTTTCCCGGGCCAAGGGCACGTGGTGTGCTGTAGCGCTTCACCCAGTCTGCCTCAACCCCACGTATGATCAACCTGACTATTTCTTCCTTGTCTCGACGGTATTTGTGATGTTACAAAAGTTGTTATATTGGTGTAAGATGCTCTCTCTCTCTCTCTCTCTCTCTCTCTCTCTCTCTCTCTCTCTCTCTCTATATATATATATATATATATATATATATATATATATATATATATATATATATATATATATATTAGTTCCATGCATTTGCCTCCCACTCCACAACCAGATCAAACAGCCACGAAGACATGAGACGCAGCCTTAACACTGACCCACCTTCGCCCGGAGCCGCTCACCGTAACTCCACCAAGAAGCCGAACGCTGAGGTGCCCTTGACGTGCCCCCCTCACTCCCTCAGTCCCCCGCCACCACAGGGGAGCGTCTCTACCACGACGGAGCTCAGTAAGAGAGGAAGGGGCACACACACACACACACACACAGCCACCCTTCCCATAGCGTGTCGATGCATTCATTATACGTGGAGTTACAGCAATAGGTTGCGTCTGTGACACACACACACACACACACACACACACACACACACCAGACCCTCACATCACCATTTGATCGATACAGGTCCTGCCCTTAACCTCTCCCTACCCCACGACCCCTCCACCTTACAGTATGAGGGAGAGAGATGAGTCTCCGGTGCTCCCTCACACAGCAAGGAAGAGATTTTTGTCCGTTGCTACTACTCTCACGGTCTCCCTCACACAGCAAGGAAGAGATTTTTGTCCGTTGCTACTACTCTCACATGTAGAGTCCTTCATCTCTCGCTACTCTCACATGTAGAGTCCTTCATCTCTCGCTACTCTCACATGTAGAGTCCTTCATCTCTCGCTACTCTCACATGTAGAGTCCTTCATCTCTCGCTACTCTCACATGTAGAGTCCTTCATCTCTCGCTACTCTCACAGGGAGAGTCCTTCATCTCTCGCTACTCTCACATGTAGAGTCCTTCATCTCTCGCTACTCTCACATGTAGAGTCCTTCATCTCTCGCTACTCTCACATGTAGAGTCCTTCATCTCTCGCCACTCTCACATGTAGAGTCCTTCATCTCTCGCTACTCTCACATGTAGAGTCCTTCATCTCTCGCTACTCTCACATGGAGAGTCCTTCATCTCTCGCTACTCTCACATGGAGAGTCCTTCATCTCTCGCTACTCTCACATGGAGAGTCCTTCATCTCTCGCTACTCTCACAGGGAGAGTCCTTCATCTCTCGCCACTCTCACATGTAGAGTCCTTCATCTCTCGCTACTCTCAAAGGGAGAGTCCTTCATCTCTCGCTACTCTCAAAGGGAGAGTCCTTCATCTCTCGCTACTCTCAAAGGGAGAGTCCTTCATCTCTCGCTACTCTCAAAGGGAGAGTCCTTCATCTCTCGCTACTCTCAAAGGCAGAGTCCTTCATCTCTCGCTACTCTCACATGGAGAGTCCTTCATCTCTCGCCACTCTCACATGTAGAGTCCTTCATCTCTCGCTACTCTCACATGTAGAGTCCTTCATCTCTCGCTACTCTCACATGTAGAGTCCTTCATCTCTCGCCACTCTCACAGAGAGAGTCCTTCATCTCTCGCCACTCTCACATGTAGAGTCCTTCATCTCTCGCCACTCTCACAGGGAGAGGCTTTTGTCAGTGTCCGCTCCCAAATAGGAGAGTCCATCGTCTCCCACGGTAAGGCACAGTACCCTCGCTGTGGTCACCGTGGTCAATAAGGTCATGACCCAGAGAAAAGGTCACTATATACAGCCATTACCTACATATTGACCCTGGCACTGTGACAACGCTCTGGTCACCCAGGTGAATAAGGTCATGCCACTTTCCAAGGTCACTGTAACGGGTCAAGAATATGTAACAGGTCATGCCAATGAAACTAGGGTCATCGTGCACCTCGATACCACTGTAAGGTCAAAGGTCAATATATATATACCAAAAATTCATGCAGGCCTTTGAGCAAAGTCATCCCAAGATTGAACAAGGACCAGGCAATATAAGGTCAACGGGTCTAATTCTATATATATATATATATATATATATATATATATATATATATATATATATATATATATATATATATATATATATAATTTGCAATATCTCCGAAGGTTTCCCGATTTCTTTTTATTGTTTGTTCTCTGAAATCATTTGAATATTAAGACAAGGTCCAGGGAAGCCCAAACGGTCGGAATACCACGATACACGTCCGAGACTTTGACCTGTAAGACCCACCTGCCCAGGGGATAAGAAGATGCTAAAAGAAGAAAAAAAAAGAAGAATATTGGGGCTACATCGTTCGTCCTATCCCTGGGTCAATATTTACATTAGCGAAATAACACGACCCTTGCTAGAGAGAGAGAGAGAGAGAGAGAGAGAGAGAGAGAGAGAGAGAGAGAGAGAGAGAGAGAGAGAGAGCAGCCTCCAGATGGCTATGCATGACCCACACAGCCATGCAGGCAACCGCTCTTGTCAGGAGAAATCCCTCCCTCTATGTATCAAGCCACCAACCACGACCACATGTTTGCCTAATCCTACAAGCCTCTATTTGAATAAGGGATTAAATTCTCTAGTAATTTCATCCTGTTTGTCCAATATATATATATATATATATATATATATATATATATATATATATATATATATATATATATATATATATATATATATATATATTATCTTACAGGACAACAATGCTATCCAGGGCAATAATATTTCACCTCACTTCCTATTGTACCTTATCTTTACATTTTCGATCATAATACTTTTCTTCGTTTTCTGTAAAAGCCTTTTTGTTTCATGTGTTATAATGACCTTTATGCTCATTTTTTATGACTTTTTCTCCCATTTTCTGTGATACACCTCATCTCACTTTCCGTGACAAACTTTCGTCGTATTCCGTCATACATATATTTATGGCAACGTACATATGTGCGTCATCTGCAATGTGCATACGTACGGAATGTGTGTGCATGTATTACTGAATCTACACAGAGAACAGTTAAGAAAATACGTTCAAAAGCGTAAATAAATACAGAATACATGATGAACAGGGACAGGAAAGAGGTAGGAGAAAATCATAAAATGCTAAAATACACAATAAAGATAAGAGATTAAAAATGGGGAATAATGTAATAAAGAGAACACGCAGGCAGAAGGGAGAAAATGAGAAAGACAAAGGAATACAGGGAAATGAAAAAGGGTAAAGAGACGTTTAGAGGGAAGAAGAGAGATAAAGAGATTTCAGGAGAGTGAACATGGAATGAGGGGTGGTTAATGTAGATAAGGCAGAGCCAGGGAGAGATAAGAGAGGGAAACAAGTGAGAAGATAAGAGAAAGGAGGGAGGTAAGCAGCGACAAGGAGGGCGAACGGGAGGTAGAGCAAGAGGGATAAGAAGCGGAGGGGGGAAGACCTGAAGAGCCAATTAAACGACCCATTAATTAGTGGTTTAATGGTCGTCCCAACGACTTCTCCTCCTACCGGGGACTGACTTCCCTCTAACCTGCCAATTCCTGATCCCCCGAATCTCCCTACAACCCCAGAGCCTCCCGTTAGCATTTTCTACGACCCATTTTACAACTACACTCAACCCATGTACAACCATACGTAGTAAACCAGAGAGTACCCGTAAACCAGCCAGAGTCGAGGTTACCTCGCTTATCTCGACTGTGAATGGTAAACTACAACACAGATCTTTCTCATGCACACTGAGATACCCACTAATACCATCCCTATGGCTATTCACATCACCACAAAACCTTTCCTAGCCACACAGCCAGCAATCCCAGCACTACAGTCCCCCCACTTCATCAAACTAGACCGGGCCTCATCCACTTGGGTCAGACAAAGTGGTCTCTAATTGGTCTCTTGTGCCGACGGAGGCAGCCAATAGGACCCCATGTCTACCAGGGATAATGGCTCTCCGCCTACGTTCCAACCTCCAATATCGCTGCTCCTGTGTCAACGGTTTTAATTGGCCGCGACTCTGAATAAAGTTCAGACTGGATTGAACAGCTTCAACGTGCCCACAGCTGCGGCAGGACTTGGCTCTGTGTGTGTGCGACCCACAGCTGCGGCAGGACTGGCTCTGTGTGTGTGCGACCCACAGCTGCGGCAGGACTTGGCTCTGTGTGTGTGCGACCCACAGCTGCGGCAGGACTGGCTCTGTGTGTCCGACCAGGTCTAATACAACGTACGTCAGCCATTGGAAACTGGTCGCTCGCGTCCTGTGAGAGCGCGGCCAGACCCGTTCCCTTGCGCTCAGCGGGACGGAGGACCTCGGGTTACGACGAGGGCCTGAGCAGCCCCCCCCCCCGGCGTCGTGGTGACGTCACGAGACGATGACGGCAGGTTATCGACTCGTTATCTCCTCCTGTGTCACCTGCCGGTCACGGGTCACTGTGGCGACATCATGACTGAAACGACCGATTCAACGACGGGAAAAAACAATAGAGAAAACGCTGAATTTTCCCTTCAAAATGTCCATTGTTATAACTGGAATCAAGTGATGATGATTACAACTTGCTTCATCATCTACAACAAAGGGTTGTATAATTATCTACTTTGTTATAACTAGGGATTATCATGTTATCACACTAACATACACACATGGATAATCTTACTATTTACTTTCTCACTTCACCCCCAAAAAAATCTATCCAATAGGCAGGGCCAGCGCGTAGCGCTCCCCGCAGGGAAATCTAAGGGTTATGTAGAGTGAGCAGCCTGACTTACGTGTTGCTAAGCATTCCATGGGATGGAAAGACTGCGTCCGTGGAATGAAAGTCAACAGCCACCGTCAGGGTGAGGAATAGGAAGAAGAGGCAACCTGGGACACAGGAAGAAAATTTGACACCCACTGAAGTCTTGGCTCCCCCCGATACCCAGGCTGGGGGGGGGGGGGGGGGCCACCGGTGATGTGCCTCCCTTGGTGGGTGCCTTCCTTACCCCTCTACCAGAGAGAGAGAGAGAGAGAGAGAGAGAGAGAGAGAGAGAGAGAGAGAGAGAGAGAGAGAGAGAGAGAGAGAGAGCAAGTTTCCCTCGTGAGGTACAGGTCGTGCTACGGGCAGCTACAGTTTGCCTGGCTCTCATGAATACATCAACATGCAAATTGATGACGGGGGAAAAAATGGCTCTGGCGGCAGACAGGCAGGTCGTCCTGGGCTGGCGGGCGGTCGCTCCTCTGCCGGAGGTCGTTCTTGGGCGGGCGGGTGGTCGTCCTCCCAGAGAGGGGGGTAAGTCGTCCTTCTCTCCCCCAGCATGGGTCGTATCCACGCTCCCCTAGCAATGGGATTCGTCCTCCCCCAGGCCCCAGCATGGGTCGTACCCACGCTCCTCCAGCACTGGGGGGTCGTCCTTCCCCCACCCAGGCCCCGGCATGGGTCGTACCCACGCTCCCCCAGCACTGGGGGGTCGTCCTTCCCCCACCCAGGCCCCGGCATGGGTCGTACCCACGCTCCCCCAGCACTGGTGGTCGTCCTCCCCCAGGCCCCGGCATGGGTCGTCCCGGGTGGTCCCGCCGTGTACAGGTATTGATCCCAACAGTTGGGATATACAGCGCCCGGGGACCCACCCCACCACACAACCCCCGCCCCCCCCCACATACCTTGACCACCACCACCTCAACACCGCCCTCTACACCACCTCACCACCCACTCCACAACCCCGTCAACGACCCCGTCAATCCCCCCCCCCCCTTCTCCTCCTCCCCACTAGACCCCCCCCCTCTCTCTTCTCCGGCCATGAAGAAAATATAAAACTTATTACCCATCTTTTCCCAGAGAACAGTGAAAAACAGGTCTCTCTCTCTCTCTCTCTCTCTCTCTCTCTCTCTCTCTCTCTCTCTCTCTCTCTCTCTCTCTCTCTCTCTCATAAAAAAGCAGTGACCTATCTCTCTTTCTTTCGCTGAATAATAAACTTATACATTATTCAGCAGAGGCCAGCTGTCACCACACGGTAAAACCCCGTGGGAACCAGAAGCCTGTGAAAAAAAAATAGAAGAACCCCGCAAAATACGAGGGAAAAACACGTCAATGTAGGGATCGTGTAAGTCCTCCCTGGCGAACGTTCGTGTCAGCTCACGACAAGGGCTCCCTGACCCTTGCTTCACATCTTCCTGGCGCACACACACACACACACACACGATCATTCAAGTCTTACTTCTCGGTTTTCCGTCGGAAATTCAACTGTGAAGACGAAAAAATATCAGACTTCGGTCGAGGCTGATTACACTGGGTCATAACTCTTTGCCAGAATTACCGCAGACTTTGATGATACAATGATAAGACGTATGGTGTACCAATGTGACCTTGGCTGGAAACAATAAAGTTCATGTTTCTACGTAATCACCGCAATCATAAGAACTAATGTATTCTAATGCGGACATCAACCATAACAATTGTGCATATAATCTTTAATAAACTTGAGATATATATATAAATATCCACAAGAAGTTCCCTGACAAGTGTTGGCCATATTTCCTGATCTGTGTCACTTTTGGACGTTATCTGGAAAATATCTGGGAAATTTTGGCTGGGTAATGAGGCAACTTTCCCCACTCAAGTAAACAAACCGGTTTTGTTTTGATGGAGTGGGGGGTGGTGGAAGGGGCGAATGAGGCGCACGGACCGCCCCATCATACGTCATGGGACGGCCATTACCATCACATGACAGCCATACACCACTGAGAAGATTACCGAAACAGTCGAGTAAATCCATGCACTTCGCAGACCCACACAGGGTCAGGAAACACGAGCACACACACGGTAGACAACGTGCACGGGTCATGGCAGGTGCCGGCAACTGCAGCAACGCGAGATCCTTCCTCTCGTTGGTAGCAGAGACAGACGAATTGGAATTGGATTGGATTATAAAATTTAGGCACATAAGCCAAGCACTGGAGCTTTTAGTGCTGTTCCTGGCTCACACACACACACACACTGACGGGACTTCCTGTCATTCTACTCATCCCAGTCACCAATCACAAACCTGTCCGTTATCCAGCCACCAATCACAAACCTGTCCCTTATCCAGTCACCAATCACAAACCTGTCCCTTATCCAGTCACCAATCACAAACTTGTCCCTTATCCAGTCACCAATCGCAAGTCGTCCTGACCATCGCCACACACGAGACCAGACGCCCCGTCCCACTAGACGGTAAGCACTGGTCACCTGTCTCACGCCTCACCACGACGACCTTGTACCCTCACCAGCCTGGCTAGTGTCGTCACCAGCACGACAGAACGACCATTATATACGGTGATGACCTGACCTCTGACCCGATACGTGAGGGGTTCTGGTTAAAGGCCAGGGGTCATCACACACAGGGAAGGGTTCGTGCCCATATGGTTAATGTAATCAACCCACGGACGTGACCCCTCACCAATAGCTAATTACGGCTCTTGTTGACACTATTACTCTGCCATCATTACTTCTACAGACAGACAGACAGACAGACACACACACACGGTCCTCTACCTGTGTACACCTGGTATACTATACACTGCACAACGACACCCACCCCCCCTAAACCCCGCCACAACTCACAAAATCTACGCCAGAATAAACCCCACCATCCAGACACACGTAATCCGGACGCCAGACACGTTATCCGGACGCCAGACACGTTATCCGGGCACCAGACACATTATCCGGGCACCAGACACGTTATCCGGGCATCAGACACGTTATCCGGGCACCAAACACGTTATCCGGACGCCAGACACGCTATCCGGGCACCAGACACGTTATCCGGGCACCAGACACGTTATCCGGGCACCAGACACGTTATCCAGGCACCAGACACGTTATCCGGGCACCAGACACATTATCCGGGCACCAGACACGTTATCCGGACGGTGGACGCCTTTGTTCAGATCCTCCTGTGAATGATTTATGAGCAAGACAAATACGATGAGGCGGGAGGGAGGCGTTCCGACCTGCTCAGGTGATGTGCAGATAATGTTTGCCTGGATACAGGACACACCTGCTACGGATTCGGATATTGGACACACCTGCTACGGATTCGGATATTGGACACACCTGCTACGGAGTCGGATATTGGACTCACCTGCTACGGATCCGGATAAGCCCCAGCGATCCGGGAGTTCTCATCCCGGATGGTGGAACCTGTTTTCCCCAGACACATACATCAGTGTGGCGGAGGCCAGGCCATCCTCTCGTGTATGTAAGTAACCCTCCCGCCTTCCTGCGGTACATGGCCATCTTGCGGCCGGGAATGACTGTACGTACGTACACAACTACTGTTACCGGACGGCTGCCTCCTACGTCACGCCGTTACGTTCGTCCATCATATATTCACAGCCTCGGGGGAGTGGTACGTGTTACGACAGTGGCTGTCAGGCACGGACGTGCAAGCAATGACAAAACTGTGGACATGAAGCAATTATACTGGTCAAGTTTCTTTACACAATTATCTATTCAACTGTTCTCAACGACTCTCTGGCTGGTTAACCACTTCGTGGGTTAACAGCCCAACCTGTTCAAGACAGACTACATTATCTCCAGTTTAACGTTGGCCCACGGGTTTGTATCCATCACTACGGGTGTTCGAACTGACCCAGGATTAAATGGCAATTTAAATCCAGCTTATTCGAAGCCTCTAACAACACTGAATACCTGTATCAAATCACCCCTTGACCTTCTCTCTTCCAAGTTAAACAATGTAAAGTCGTCCAAACCGGCTCTCGTTGCATTCACCAGAAAAAAGTTTCATTTTAGAAGTATATTTGAATGACGTATCTATGTAGCCTATGACGCAGAACTGTCTACCTAAAGTTTTCTTATATAATAATAATAATAATAATAACAATAATAATAATAATAATAATACAGAGGAAGTCATGCAGAAGAAAAAAGAAAACGGGAATGAAGACTAACTGATGAAAATGGATGTAAACAAACTTCGCGAGGGTGACTCAGAAGAGAAACTACCACCCCCCCCCCCCCCCCCCGTAGTACACAAGTTGCCAACGATGCATTTTGTAAGGGGTTGATGATATCCTCCCCCCATCCCTCCCCCCTCCCCGTAAATTACGACGACGTGGGGGGGGGGGGGGGAGGTATGTATTTCAGGCCGCAGTCGTCAGCATCGATTTCTAACAAGCACAGCAGCTGAACCCGCATGGGGAGAGAGAGAGAGAGAGAGAGAGAGAGAGAGAGAGAGAGAGAGAGAGAGAGAGAGGTAGGGGTGCTCAGCACACCTCCCCCCCTTAACCACAGCACGACGGTACAACCCTCCATACGACGGTAAGATTGTTGAGAACGACGGTACGATCCTCGAACACGACAGTACGACCCTTGATCGCGATGGTGCGACCACCGAGCAAGACGGTACAATCACTAGGGTAAGGTTACACAGGTCGAGCCATCACACCGTCGTGCTCAAGGGTCGTACCGTCGTGCTCAAGGGTCGTACCGTCGTGATCAAGGGTCGTACCGTCGTGATCAAGGGTCGTACCGTCGTGCTCAAGGCTCGTACCGTCGTGATCAAGGGTCGTAACGTCGAGCCAGGTAGGCAAAGACGTCCTCACACCACGGACGCTTACGACAGCCGCTTACGCACACACACACGTCGGAAATCTCGTCCAAAATGCGGAAAAAAGAAAGAAAGAAAAAAACAACACACGAGAGATCGTCTGGGGCGAGATCTGACAGCCCTGTAGTTCCCTAAGGCTAATTCCTGAAAACCACTCCAATCACCTGCAACTACCCGGTGATTAACCAAATTGGCCGTCATCATGGACGAGCCAAAGGTCAAATTATCGGTGGCATGCCAGACGCTGGTGCCTGGTATACCCGTGTGGGAACCCGGATATACGGGGCGCACAACCCCACATGAAGTGGGTGGACCCTCGTGTTATATATATATAAACCTGGTTTACCTTCCCAGGGCAGGAATGGTTTACCCGTGACGTCACGGCGATCTGGCGTACACGACACGAACACACGAGGCGGGTCTGTCTCCCTGGCTGGCGAGGATGTGTTACGACACCATACCATTACAGAAGAGGAACTTAAGTTCCGACACCAAACACAGACCATCGTACCGTCAGACACTTACGTGTGTGTGTGTGTGTGTGTGTGTGTGTGTTGCAGTGGCTGGGCAGAACGTGTACTGTACGTGGGGAGGCGCGGGAACCTGGAGGTCACCACAGTGACTGACATTATCTGGTCATCAGCCACGGCTCAGATGGTACACAACGACCTACGTACACACACACACACACACACACACACACACACACACACACACACACACCTGGTGTCGCCTCTTACGTCACGGGTCGGGGCGACATCTGTCAAGTGTGACGTCAACTCGAACGACTTGGCCCACACCAGGTCACGAAAAGGTCATGGCCAATAACGGGTGACCTCGGGGTCGCTGGTCTGTTCCCAAGGAGGGAGGGAGGGGGGGAGGGGGGGAGGGGGTATCATTTCTTAATTTCTCCCCGTATTATGAAGGTGAAACTGGAGAGTTTTAGTTCCAGTGTACATAACACAGGTGGCGTTCATGTTGTTAAAGGTAGTAGGGTTTAGCCCGGAGGGAAGCGCCTTAAACCAAGCACACGACCACAGGTGGCTCTCGTGGTTCCTCCCCACGATCACAGATGGCTCTCGTGGTTCCTCCCTACGATCACAGATGGCTCTCGTGGTTCCTCCCCACGACCACAGATGGCTCTCGTGGTTCCTCCCCACCATCACAGATGGCTCTCGTGGTTCCTCCCCACCATCACAGATGGCTCTCGTGGTTCCTCCCCACGACCACAGATGGCTCTCGTGGTTCCTCCCCACCATCACAGATGGCTCTCGTGGTTCCTCCCCACGACCACAGATGGCTCTCGTGGTTCCTCCCCACCATCACAGATGGCTCTCGTGGTTCCTCCCCACGACCACAGATGGCTCTCGTGGTTCCTCCCCACGACCACAGATGGCTCTCGTGGTTCCTCCCCACCATCACAGATGGCTCTCGTGGTTCCTCCCCACGATCACAGATGGCTCTCGTGGTTCCTCCCCACCATCACAGATGGCTCTCGTGGTTCCTCCCCACCATCACAGATGGCTCTCGTGGTTCCTCCCCACCATCACAGATGGCTCTCGTGGTTCCTCCCCACGACCACAGATGGCTCTCGTGGTTCCTCCCCACCATCACAGATGGCTCTCGTGGTTCCTCCCCACGATCACAGATGGCTCTCGTGGTTCCTCCCCACCATCACAGATGGCTCTCGTGGTTCTTCCCCACCATCACAGATGGCTCTCGTGGTTCCTCCCCACGATCACAGATGGCTCTCGTGGTTCCTCCCCACCATCACAGATGGCTCTCGTGGTTCCTCCCCACCATCACAGATGGCTCTCGTGGTTCCTCCCCACCATCACAGATGGCTCTCGTGGTTCCTCCCCACCATCACAGATGGCTCTCGTGGTTCCTCCCCACCATCACAGATGGCTCTCGTGGTTCCTCCCCACCATCACAGATGGCTCTCGTGGGACAGTTCCAATGTACGACCACAGATGGCAGTCGTGCAATACACTCTGGTTTCTAAGCATTGTGAAGTTCACTTGGGGATCTTCAAGAACAAAAGAACTTCTTAATATATAATCATTTTCCAAACATAGACCAACGTATCAATTCCTAATGATAATCATATTCCAAACACAGACCAACGTATCAATTCCTAAAGATAATCATATTCCAAACACAGACCAACGTATCAATTCCTATTACGTAAATCTTCTACGACAGGAAATTTGAGCTTTCAAGTTACGGTTGGACGTGGCAACACCGATGGCGAAAACCGACGTCGACCAATCAAGAAGCGGCTTACAAACGACCGTCCTCGCCTGCCAGACGTCACAAAACCCGTCCTAATGTTGCACACGGAACGACGCCGATTAATTAATTTGTTCCCACCAGCGAGATGTCTGCATCGCTCATCGATTACTTACGTTTTTTAAACGGTATCAAAATATGACGGAAACTGCCATGCACTACTAACTCGCCCTGACTTGACTTGCTTTAAATGACGACATCCGGGCAGAACCAGGCTGGTGGTTACTGCCTTGTTTGGTACTAACAATGGGCGGCTTGGTACTCCCCTGTTTTGACCGGCACCACGAAACGAGCCGGTCCGGCACCACGAAACGAGCCGGTCCGTCACCACGAAACGAGCCGGTCCGACACCACGAAACGATCCGGTCCGGCACCACGAAACGAGCCGGTCCGACACCACGAAACGAGCCGGTCCGGCACCACGAAACGAGCCGGTCCGGCACCACGAAACGAGCCGGTCCGACACCACGAAACGAGCCGGTCCGACACCACGAAACGAGCCGGTCCGGCACGAATCTAAACCAATTCGTAACCCTACCCGGAGAAGAGAGGTGGACTCGGCAGTATTTCCGCGTTAAGTTACAGAACCAAACACAAGTCAACATACAGACAAACACAATTAACCAAAATCACGAACTAAAATCGTGTGGCGTAACTCCCTACAGCAGTTACCAATAATCCCCCTCCCCCATAACTCGATTTCCCAGCTCCGTAACCGGACTCTCCCGGCTCCAGACCCCTGTTATTACGGACGACCGGCTATTATGAACGACCGGTCATTAAGCCCCCCCCCCCCCCCCCCAAGCCGGGGGATTCCCAGCAGCGAGCAGGGCCGGCCATACAAGCACATCGGAAAAAGTATATTTATAAAGTGAAAAAAAAAATGAAAATAAAAAACTGATAAATCATTACAATCACAATTTAAATTTCACTATTATTCATTAATCATAAAGCAATATACTACTACTACTACCCAATAATAATAATAATAATAATAATAATAATAATAACAATAATAATAATAACAATATAATAATAATCCTACTCATCCTAAATGGCATCGTGTTTACTCATATAATTTACTTAAATAAAAGAAATTACCTCATGAATAATGTAAAACCTTGAACTACCTTACACGACACTTTAAAATTCCTGTTAAAAATTAATAACTATAAACTGTAAATATACACACAAATGTACACACAAATACACTTTCTGTAAAAATAGACTGAAGTTGTTCAGTTTTGTAAAGCTATTATGGATTCTAACATCAAGCATAGTCCCACATCACTT
>NC_092278.1:22940542-22963042 GCF_036320965.1 Panulirus ornatus
ATAACAAGAGGTTAAATAAATATAATTAAGTAATTCCTAATCAGTACTGAAGAAGCAAGTGTTGAGTAAAATATGATTAGGTAATTCACGAACAGGACTGAAGACACGAGGCGTTAATTACCTTTTTTTTCTCAACATTGTCGAGGGATCAGTAAGTAAGACTAATTAGACCAGAGTCTTGGTCATCTCTAAGCTCTCTCTCCCTCCCGCTAATGACGTCTACGCCTTCACTAATTACCAATGTTACACACACACACACACACACGCACACCTATTTATAGGAATCATGAAATATCCTTCTATCTAGCCAGAGTCCTAGAGTCCCGTCTAGTTAAGTATGACTCGTTAATGACCCAAGTGACGGTTAGGGTGATCTAGGGGTTGACTTGACGCAGGGAGAGAGGATCAAGTGTGAGTCAGGGTGATAGATGACATGTTGGGATGACGTAGACATGACAAGAATCGTTCATACATTCAGTACGGACGATGTGACCTGCACGGCCCTTGCGTATGATGGCGTAACCTTTGACCTGACCCTGTGTGTGTGTGTGTGTGTGTGTGTGTGTGTGTACAGTGGAGCAGTTAATAATGCCAGAGTGTACGTCAGGCAAATGCAGGGTGTAGTTTTAATCATCATTAATCCGGGCCTTTGTTTGCTAAGTAAAGGATTTGCTGCTCTATTAATCTTTCATCTGGTCTAGCGCGGGGGGGGGGGGGGGGGGGGGGGGGGAGCTGAGCGTGGGGTGGGGGGAGGAGGGGGGGTGTAGTCCGGACTAACCTGGCGTTGTGTAGGGGGGGAACCTGCGCCCGCGCCCCCCCTACCTTGGTCGTGAGGGCTCTCGTCTCCACCGCCACACGGGCTGTCTTCCTGACCCTCTGATCACTCGGGCTGTTTGAGGCGGCGTACTACCTCCCCCCATCACCTCCCCCACCCTTCCACCAGCCTGGCTAGTCCTCACACTTACGCACCGGACGAATCATAACGCTGGACACACACACATGTACACTGGGCTAGACTCCGGCACACCAGACCAGGACACTGACAATGTCCTCCATCATCAGACTCGCTCACACCTGCCAACGTTATCACTGATGTTATCTTGCCAAGATGGATTTGGTCTTGACATCTGAGATAACACCCACAAGGTGTGGCTCAAAGAATCGGTGTTCGCATAATCTATTTACGAAGCCTTAATAACCCACCGAGAACACGAACACTTCCCACCACACGACCGTCTTTCGTGCGTGTGTGAATACTCTACACGCATCACCTCCACAAAGAGGTAAGACATTAAAAAGGGAAGAAAATCACATCATTTTGACAGGAAAATGATCTTTACGTGAGCATATTACGTCTGAAAAGTTGACAGAGATGTCTGTTTAGCAGAGAGTGCCTGGCGAAGCGGGCGTGTCGTAAGCTCACGAGGTCTCACAATTCATGACGAGACGAAATCATGAGGTGTGGGGGTTGACGTGGCATCTCATGATCCACATGACGACGTTAATAAGGCAGGCCAGAGACCCCAGCTAACATGTGAGCGACCTCTGGCAGTGAACTGGTACTTTTCTTCCTTGATTTCAATCTATAATACTATGATTCTATCATGCTATTATACAGCTGATTATCTATGACACGAATCAGTTTTTCATTTTTTCGTCTAAGCAGCGTCTGCTGACCAGCTTGACCTTACTGTTGTTATGATAATGTCTTTATAACCATGCAGCAACACAACCACATTATCCTTCTTGAGCCAGGCTGGGGCTGGCGCGCCATCCTCACAACATACATCGACTGTATTTTCATACATCGAACACAAAGGCCTCCAGGCTGCTCTGTTGTTATCATAAGAGAATTCCATTATAGTTGGGAGGCGAAAGGCTTTTTTCTTTTTCTTTTCCTTTTATTTTCGGACTTTGTGTTGACAGATACACTTCAATAATACAACCCCCGCCCACCCATAGGGCTTCCACCTCCGCCCGCCCGCTGTAGTGGATCCGATCCGACATGTTTGTGTACGACAACCTCGGGTCGCTTACTGTCCGCCACACGCGCCTGCCTGACGACGACACACACGATATAACGCATTTTCCTCCATAATCCGGGGCTGTTCTTTTAAGCCATTTCTCTAAAATCCGGTAATCCGTCTGGATACTTCTTTGTGATCCAGTAATCCGTCTGGCCATTGCTTTAAACTCAGACGAATATTATGGGCCAATTCTCTATAATCCGGCAATACACACAATGGAAATCGTTTTTCTTTTATGATTTAATATAACTCACATTCGACCAAGATCTTTGATGCGTCAGTAAAGCATAATAAAGAATGGAACCTTAACTCTAATAGAACCATCAATATAGGGCCAGACTTCACTGTGCTGTGTGTGTGTGTGGACAATCGTCTCTCTGACAACACACCACCCACATGAAATTCCCGGTTATGGGTCATTACGGGTCATTTGCCGAAGGACTACTTAAGAATCACGCAATACACGTCCTTCCTGTAGAAATGCCACGAACGTATGGAAGGTTCATGCCCGGGTTCACACCAAGCAACGGTTCACTCTGAACCATCCTTAATGTAGGCTAGGTTCACCTTGACCTCTGACCCGGGGATCCAGCCCCTGGTTCACAACACAAGGTTCTTTAAGCCAGGTTCACCATGGGAAAGTTTACGAAGTCGCTCACACTAACCTACGTTGACCCTAAGCCTGACAATCAACAACAACAACAACAACAACAAAAAAGGTTCGTTCGAACAAAACCAAAAAAAAATGTTGACTTTCAACCAGTGTTCACGTAGAGCCACACTGACTCTAACACAAGGTTTATTCCACCTGAGGTTTACTCGACTCTTATGAATAATAATGAAGTAAACCCTTGAGAGTGGAACACGTATTATAAAACCTCCAGGAATATGTAATAAAAAATAAGGACTTGCAGGGGAGAAAAATAAGCTGCTCTTGAAACGTCCAATTCCCGGGCTACAAGGAGAAGTGGGCCAGGCTGATCAAAGAGGCTGGCACAAAAAAAAGTTAAACCACCATCAAGGAGTTCGAATTAAGAGTGTCGGGATGAATGCACCACACTTCAAAGTCCCAGAGCAAGTTATACAATCATGGGAGAGAGGAAAGACACACACACACACGGACACACTGTATGAGAGAAGATGAGATGAGGTCTTCATTAGCCTTTAATGATGAAGATGCTTTCCTGGAGATGAGACATTAGCCAGCGAGCATGGCTGTGAGGGAGGGAGGGAGCTACCACGTGACCTAGGAGGCTGAGCCGCCACACGAGGAACCACACCGAGGGACTGGTTCTGTGAGGGAAGGCTGAGTGGAGCGCCGCTGGTGTCTGGACTGCCGGAAAGCATTTGACGCGGTGCCACTTGGGAGGCTCATTAACATACTGGGTCACCAGGCAAGAATAATGGGGGAGGGATTCCTCCGATGGGGAGATTATCTTGGGGAGGGGGTGAGAACAAGAGCGCGCATGTAAGGGGATGTTGCCGGACCTAAAAAAGGACAATGAGCTAACAGAGAAGGTCTGGAGGAGAAAAATAAAGATGGTATCGTAATCATGAAAGCTGAGCATCAGGGAAAGGAGAGAGGCATTAAATTTGCCTACCATGGAAGAGAGAAGAGTGAGGAGTGACCTAATCACAACCATTTAAGTTTTAAATACTTCGGACCTTCATAAATAACACTATGAACAGTTCTTCGAGAGATCCAGGGATAGAACAACCAGAGGATATAACATGAAATGAGACAAGATTGTTGTGGAAGCAGTGAATGCGGCCAACTTATACAGAAGTCTATAACGTTATGTGACGGTAGAGAATGTTCAAGATATGGGGCCAAGACGAGTGTAGAACTCCCTCCCAGTACAGTACGAGCACGTACGTAATTACCATGACCCAGGAATGGCAGGTGAGACAAGGGTCAGAAAATGACAGGAAATCATATGAGATCCACCATGGGAGGGAACGAAGTACAGGAGGGCAGGAATACTGACCCTCCATCCTACAGGAAGGAGGAAGTCATGACCCTCCACCCTACAGGAAGGAGGAAGTATTGTCCACTTCATCGAACTGGAAGGTAAAAGTTACGACCCTCGTGGCCCAAATATGCAATATATGTCCACATCTCTTCCCTCAAGTCTGCCACCATCATGTGTATGGTGTAACCTGTCTGTATCTACACGACACACAGACACACACACACAGACACACACACAGACACACACACAGACACACACACACACAGACACACACACACACACAGAGGAGACATCCTTCACAATAGGTTCGAACTGTTTGTTTTCATTTCTTCTTCACAGCTGCGGGAGGACAAGGAGCGCCTGAAGACCTCAATATTGAGGTCGGTCGTGCCGGGACGCTCGGGGAGAGAGAGAGGAGGACAAATACTACACACTCTCTCCCTGATGTTCCTTTGTCTGTGTTCTGGTTCTGCTGCGTATGGGGGGAGCGAGGGTGGGGGGGTCGTGGGGGAGCGAGGGGGGGGGGGGTCGTGGGGGAGCGAGGGGGGGTCGTGAGGGAGCGAGGGGGGTCGTGGGGGAGCAAGGGGGGGTCGTGGGAGAAGTAGTACCAGTGTGTTCACTGTGTTCTCCTCACGTGGCCAGTGGGCGGCGGGTAAGAGGACGTGACGAATGTGTTCACTGTTCTTCTTGTTCGTGTTCTTCGGAGACGTGGGAAGAGTTACGGTAAAGGGAATTCTGAACAGCTCAGAGCCGTCTGCGTAGTACAGGACAAGCCAATCAATACGACGAACTCCGTAGCTCAAAGATTTACGAAGTAATGTATCAAATACAACAAACTACCATACATGCTCATTACAACGGACCATAAGAACTTTCATTAAAAAAAACCAGGAGAATATCCGGGAACTTTACACTAACGATCTACATTTACGACAAGAAATATTTCCATGTTACGCAAAACAAACCGTCCAAACAAACGCAACAAACACCACAAATGAACGCGGAAGCAACGCAGAAACTGAAGAAAACGAACCGTAAGAACGAAACCTGACACACAACGAACCGTAAGAACGAAACCTGACACACAACGAACCGGAACAACGAAACCTGACACATAACGAACCGTAACAACGAAACCTGACACACAACGAACCGTAACAACGAAACCTGACACACAACGAACAAGACAACGGTCGAGGGGTGACGTCACATAACGAAGGGA
Organism: Panulirus ornatus; assembly: GCF_036320965.1. NCBI lineage: Eukaryota > Metazoa > Arthropoda > Malacostraca > Decapoda > Palinuridae > Panulirus > Panulirus ornatus. Next base: position 22,945,765 of record NC_092278.1, read on the forward strand.
CAGACCCGGGGCAAACAATGACCCACGATCTAACGGACCAACGGCTCAGAGACGACGATCCTTCCCCGACGCGAAGCTCCGAAGCGGAGCGAGACTGAACCAGCCAGCCAGCCACCATCTGCGCCGGTGAAGCATTTGGAACATTTGAAGCCATTCCCGAGGCAACCCCAGCTCTCTCCCTCCCTCCCTACGGCAAACCCTTAAAGGTCGCTTCATATGGGGTCATTGACAGACAATATATGAAGATGACTCCCTCTCCCTCTACCTCTCTCTCTCTCTCTCTTTCTCCCTATCTCTCTAATCCTAATGGCCACAAAATGGTGGCTGCCTGGATAGGAGGCTAAAAGGGGTCGAGACAGTTTCGCCGGCGGATGGGAAAATGAAATATGGTGCAGACCGAGAAGATGGCACATAAGGCGAGATATACGAGACACAAGAATGAGACAAGGAATGGAAAGAGAGAGAGAGACCGAATGAGTCACGCAGTGGAATAAACCAATAAACCTGGAAATGAGAGAGAGAGGAGAGACGCGCACAGCTTGGCAGGTATATATATAAATGGAAAGGAAAATGTTCGGAGGGAAGGAAACCGGAACAGAACTGCTGGGTGAGGCGGAAGGCGTCACCAGGGGAGAGAGAGAGTGAGAGGGAGGGAGATACAGGGTCAGGCTACCCGGCCAGAAATTTGCTTACCTTAGAAGAGAGAAGGGTGAGGGGTGACCTGATCATATATATATATTTTTGAAATAGACGGATGATGTGGAGAGGGAACATGTTCTTCCACGGATGTCGGGAGAGAACAGCGGGAGAACATAACAAGAACATAACAAGCAGGAGACTTGTTATACAATGACGTGACGTAATACTTTTGTAGTATGAAAGTGGTGGATGAATGGGGCAGTATGACTGAGGATGTGGCTAACACACACACACACACACACACACACACACACACAAAGGTTCACAGAATAAGGAGGTGAGAGTGTCAGTACGCAAAGGGTGAGAGTAAAGGGTTAAGACATGAAGTAAGGGAAGAGTAAACTGTTAAGGGCTGGTACATAATGTAAGGGTGAGAGTATGGACTTACATATAAGGGGAAGGGTGAGAGTAAAAGTGAGCGCTGGGAGAGGTGTGCGCGGTAAGAGTGAGAGCTGGAGGAGGCAGGGAGAGTGTAAAAGTGAGAGGCGGGAGAGGAAGGCAGCCGGGGATACGAAAAGTGAGAGCTGGGAGATCAAACGAGGCCAAACGAAGTCGCTCAACACAACGAATGAAAACGATGTAAGGGTTGGCCGCCAGGCGCTGCCAACACCAGGAAAAATACGACGCGTAAAAATGGCAAATGGAAACTCAGGCCGACGTACGAAGACTGTAAAATAATAAAAAAAAGAATGTAAATAAAAAATGTGAATAAAAATTCGAAGGAACTGAGGTTCAGGGAAAGTAAATGGGTTTATATAAAAGATTAAATGAAAAAAAAAGAGAAATTGAAGAGCGAGAAATATAGACTAGCGGGTTACAGATAATCATACACCACCGGGAAAAACCATACAAAATAATAACCTGATATAGAGTGAAACATGAACGAACAAATGAGATAACAAGACACAGAGTCTTCAAACCATCTTCGAATATCTTAAAGTTATGGTTTTGATACAATGTGGCCGGGAACATGACCTGTACAGACGGGGATACAATGTGGCCAGGAACATGACCTGTACAGAGGGGGTCAATATGGCCAGGAACATGACCTGTAGAGAGGGGGTCAATATGGCCAGGAACATGACCTGTACAGAGGGGGATGAATGTGGCCAGGAACATGACCTGTACAGAGGGGGTCAATATGGCCAGGAACATGACCTGTACAGAGGGGGTCAATATGGCCAGGAACATGACCTGTACAGAGGGAGATGAATGTGGCCAGGAACATGACCTGTACAGATCAATGTGGCCAGGAACATGACCTGTACAGAGATCATTAATGTAATTACCGTAACAACACCCCCCCCCCCCCCCCCCCCCAGAGAACGCTAGTAACCCCACAACCCCGTCTGGGATATCAACATGTACCACTGATACTACCATTACACTATATATATATATATATATATATATATATATATATATATATATATATATATATATATATATATATATATATATATAGTAACATTTCTCACTTTATCTCCAGGGAACATCTTTTGGTCTCATCAAATTCCAACCATCACCCTAACGACCCTCTGAACCTTTAACTTCACAACTCCTAACTACTACTACTACTACTACTACCACTACTACCATTACCACTACTACTACCACTACTACCATTACCACTACTACTACTACTACCACACTTAACACTTGACCACACCTCAGCAGTGGGCCTCTCCTGACTCATATCCCTCATACTTACCTGGCACACAGTAAAGGCTCCACAGGTACACACTCACCTTCCTCCTCATGTCCTCCTGTATAAGATAAAGGAAACACACACACACACACACAAAATCTTCGATAATATGATGAGTGTGGAACTCCCTCACGACGTTACCAGTGAGGAAAGTGGATGGGAGGAGAGGCAGTAGAGAGGGGCCTCCTGTCCTTGGAACTAGAACTCACAGGAGAGAGAGAGAGAGAGAGAGAGAGAGAGAGAGAGAGAGAGAGAGAGAGAGAGAGAGAGAGAGAGAGAGAGCTGCTAATGACAGGTGAGCTGGAGGAGGGAAAAAATGAGGGCGGAAAAAAAAAACATACATAAGAGAATGGATGAGTGAGAGAAATGAGGAGAGAAAGTGTTGGTGGTGGTGGTGGGTAGAGAAAGATAACCACATAGGAAAGATCCTAACCAATACAAGGGTTACAACACGGGTAATATAACCAATACAAGGGTTACAACACGGGTAACATAACCACCAGAGATTCCGGGAAATTCAACACTTACCTACTGACATGTACTTACGAGATTATGCACGGGAGATGCTGGGGGAACACAGGGAGATGCTGGGGGGACACAGGGAGATGCTGGGGGGACACAGGGAGATGCTGGGGGACACAGGGAGATGCTGGGGGAACACAGGGAGATGCTGGGGGGACACAGGGAGATGCTGGGGGAACACAGGGAGATGCTGGGGGGACACAGGGAGATGCTAGGGGGACACAGGGAGATGCTGGGGGGACACAGGGAGATGCTGGGGGACACAGGGAGATGCTGGGGGGACACAGGGAGATGCTGGGGGACACAGGGAGATGCTGGGGGACACAGGGAGATGCTGGGGGGACACAGGGAGATGCTGGGGGGACACAGGGAGATGCTGGGGACACAGGGAGATGCTGGGGGGACACAGGGAGATGCTGGGGGGACACAGGGAGATGCTGGGGAACACAGGGAGATGCTGGGGGGACACAGGGAGATGCTGGGGGAACACAGGGAGATGCTAGGGGGACACAGGGAGATGCTGGGGGGGACACAGGGAGATGCTGGGGGACACAGGGAGATGCTGGGGGGACACAGGGAGATGCTGGGGGGACACAGGGAGATGCTGGGGGAACACAGGGAGATGCTGGGGGGACACAGGGAGATGCTGGGGGAACACAGGGAGATGCTGGGGGGACACAGGGAGATGCTGGGGGGGACACAGGGAGATCCTGGGGGACACAGGGAGATGCTGGGGAACAGGGAGAGATCTTGAAGGATACAGGAGAGAGAGAGAGAGAGAGAGAGAGAGAGAGAGAGAGAGAGAGAGAGAGAGAGAGAGAGAGAGAGAGAGAGAGAGAGATCTGGTAAGTACAGAGAGGAACCCTGGGGCACGCTAGATGGCCTGAGCCAATACAACATGATAATATATTCGGTCAGGAAACATATTATTATCGTCCAGTTGTCGACCGTAGACCGGGGGGTGGAAAGAGGCCTTCCTACCCGGACAGTGAGAGGAAGATTTAGTGGAGGGCAATAGTGAGGATGATATACGAAGGAGAGATAACAGAGAGATGAAGATCCAGGATATATATATAGAGAGATTATAGGAGTCGTACCATCATAGAATGAGCGAGGCAGTTTTACAAGATAATTACTGAATAGTCGTACCATCAGAAAAATAATGCTGAGGTCGTATTATCGAAGAAGATGAGAAGAGGGAATATGAAAGAAAACGGATGATGTGAAGAACGAGAGGAAATTTTCAGGGTTGAGGGAAGTCTGGGGGGAACACGTGCCCTTGACCAGGTCGGGGAGAAAGCCTATTCAGGGAGGATATCAGGGGGTGGATATCAGGGGGTGGATATTACCAGGGGGAGGATATCAGGGGGTGGATATTACCAGGGGGAGGATATCAGGGGGGTGGATATTACCAGGGGGAGGATATCAGGGGGGTGGATATTACCAGGGGGAGGATATCAGGGGGTGGATATTACCAGGGGGAGGATATCAGGGGGTGGATATTACCAGGGGGAGGATATCAGGGGGTGGATATTACCAGGGGGAGGATATCAGGGGGGTGGATATTACCAGGGGGAGGATATCAGGGGGTGGATATTACCAGGGGGAGAGGGAAGAAAGGTTATGAAAATGGCCCGGGGGGGGGGCCCACCACCACCACCGGCGAGGATAAGGGAGGGGGCTCCAGGGCTGGTGTCTGGGGGGGGTGTCTGGGGGGGTATCTGGGGGGGTGTCTGGGGGGGTGTCTGGGGGGGTATCTGGGGGGGTGTCTGGGGGGGTGTCTGGGGGGGTGTCTGGGGGGGTATCTGGGGGGGTGTCTGGGGGGGTGTCTGGGGGTGTGTCTGGGGGAGTGTCTGGGGGGGTGTCTGGGGGGGTTTGCGTGGCCTTCCAGACCAATCTGGAAGCGACTTCAGTGATGACGTGGCCGTCCAGGAGACGTTAAGCCACGCGAATGAGGGAAAGAAAACTTGTACGGCAATAAAGAGATAAGAAAAGATCGAACTGATGATAAAAATAGATAGAATATATATTGAAAAAAGTGCAGCAAAGGTGTGCTTTACTCTCTCTCTCTCTCTCTCTCTCTCTCTCTCTCTCTCTCTCTCTCTCTCTCTCTCTCTCCTCTCGCTCACTCAGTCTCTTTCCTCACAGAAAATCCACTTTCATTCGAACATAAGGGTGGAAATCACATCTAATGATGTGTAGAGCGCCGCCATGCATGAACCAGCAGATCACCAAGCCAGGGCACACTGTTACCACGAGCGGGCAAGCCAATGAGCAAGCCAAAAGACAATAAAGGAATCAGCCAATCAGCAAGCACGGACATACTGTGTCCAGACACGCGTCAGCCAATCAGCCGGCGAGGCTTGCGTTTCCAGGCAAGAATTAGCCAATCAGTAAGCGAGACGGGAGGTGCCATGCAAGGATCGGTCAGTTGCCACACGAATTATTTCTTTCAGACATTCCAAGTTCTGGATTTCCAGAGAAAAGGAATTCAACCTGGATTTCCAGAGGATAAATCGAATAATCGAATTCCCAAAAATTTGGCTCAAGGGCCTTCAACTCTCAAATTAACACGACTTATAATTACCATCTTATAATTGTATCACTAATTATCATATATATGTTAACACTATTATCGTTAACACAACATTAATAATAATCATGACCTTACATACCATAGACAATTTAACCTTTCATCTGATGACGCTCTTAACGCGTCTTTTCTGACCAATTAGAAGGAATCTTCTACCTCGTCATCACTGATTGGTTCGCGGGAGTTATTGACCTGGTCTGGTCAAAGGTATGTCCTATCTGGGACCTGTCATGAACGTGTGTGTGTGTGTGTGTGTGTGTGTGTTGCTGGAGGTAACCAAACACAAGCAGCGGAAGTAAAGCAAGAATTAAGAACAGCAAACGTTCCTGGTCAAGGGACAAACGTTGGTCTGTCCCTTCGGGCAACGTTTACGGCGGGAATCTCTCCTGCTTCTGTCACACAAACATGTCTCAAAACACACACACACACACACACACACACACATACACACACACACACACACACACACACACACACACACACACTTTCAGCGTACTTCACAAACAAACAGATAAACATAGACACATCCATACCTACACACATACAACCAAACCCACCGTCAGACATACACACACACACACACATTCATGCCAACACACAAACATGCATCAGACATAAACACAGGTAGACGTACACTCATCCATCCATACACATTCATACACAGGAACACACATGTAAACAAGACAAATATACAGACACTAAGACATACAAAATTCTTAAGAACACACAGACACAAAGATGCCCAGAGAAACATACACAAACATATGTGCATACACACATATTCAAACGTACACAAAAAAATCAAATACACACAAAAATGACTTTAAACTCACACACACATATGACTATGCATACAAACATTCACATGTATACATGTACACATACACTCTCTCGCATACACATCGTAAACATAGGCTTACATAAACACGCAGATCCATATGCATACTCTCTCTCTCTCTCTCTCTCACTGTGCCAAAGTTACCACATCAGCCTCCTGCAATAAACTGTGGAAATGCAAACAATGGATAATAATAATAATAAAAAAATATAGTAATGAATATATATATGATGAAGATGCAATACTTCCTCACCAGTAGGGAGAGTTCTCCACGTACCAGCACTGGGCACTGCGGACAGAAACAACATACTCGATCATTTCCCCGACACGTATGGACATACACATACATATATACATATACATAGGGTTTAATTCCCCTACCATTACCATCGAAAGGGGAAAGAAGTATATACATATACATAGGGGTTTATTTCCCCTACCATTACCATCGAATGGGGAAAGAAGTATTATGTTAAATAAGAGCATATATGACCACGATCTAGTGGAACACACAGGTTCGATACCCGTCGACTGAGACTAGATATAAACACAACACTGGAACAACGGACAGGGTGCAGGTCCAGACACACAGCCTGGTCTTAAATCACGTTTGGTTGGTTGGTTGGGGTATGGACCGACTGGTTCAGGCCACAGTCGATTTTGGTTGGGGGAGGGGGGGTTTGTACCCCCCTGGTTTAGCTCATGTAGCTTTGATTTAGCTGTGTAATTAGCTTCAGCTACCACGGTAACCCAAGCGGCGTCTCAGCTGACGGGTACTGAACTGTATGGTAATTATGATGATTGTTATAACCAAGTGTGATAACTGTATGGTAATTATGATGATTGTTATAACTGAGTGTGATAATTGTATGGTAATTATGATGATTGTTATAACTGTGATAACTGTATAGTAATCATGATGACTGTTATAACCAAGTGTGATAACTGTATAGTAATTATGATGATAATCATGTACTATAATTATCATTATTGAACCTCGGTGGCAGGTATACCCAACAGGGACGTCATGTGGGTCGTTAGGGGGAGACGACCTGGTTATCACACAGACGTAACTACCAAACTGACCGGCGATTAAGGGAAGATCCTCCAGTGTTTATGAAACGACCCGGGTCCTGAAGGTGGGTGGGTAGGTGACACGCCAGGTGAGGAAGACAGAAAACGGGAGGTAATCTCACAGCTTCGCTGTACATGGAAGGGAAGCCATGATAACGGTCAATCCTCGAGTGTCTGGTCTCTCCCCACACACACACAAACTACGGGAAGCAGCGAGCCAAACGCGTGCGCGCCGCTGGTCCAAGCCTTTTTTTTTTTTAGCGGCAGGGACACGCGCGCGCGCGCAGGAGACCCGAGAGAGAGAGAGAGAGAGAGAGAGAGAGAGAGAGAGAGAAGCCACCTCATGGCCAATGCAGAAGGCTGGGGCTGGCGAGGGAGGTTCGAGGGGTAGAGAGGCGAGGCGCGCAGTACTGGTGGTCACTTGGGGTGTGACTGCGCCGCGCCACCATCCCTCCAGCTGCTGCTCCCTCACAACACTGGCTGCTAATATCGTCAATATCATAATATTCTCATTACGTTTATCATCACGAATACTACTGTTCTCGATATTCTATCCAAATATCGATACGTTTCCCACACAGCCTCCCACTCACTGACCACATCAAGTCGCACAGACACCCAGCTGAGCTGGCCATGAAAGAAAACGGGAGGAGGCGACGGGGGGGAAGAAGAAGAAAGAGAAAAAAAAAAACCCACAACCCAGGCGATCAGTCTCGCGGGCCAATTAGAGGAGCCATCAATATTGTGAGGGAGGCGATTGTGAGTGACGGGAGCCTCATGGAAGTCGTCAGATGGAATGGCTTAGGCCAGGCCTCTGTCTGTCCGGGTTACAGACACGCTGGAGATATGGCAGGCACCCTCACGCCCATCTCTTATTGGATGACGTCAGGCCAACACGCGTCAGCCACGACCATGAAACCGTCAGCGAAAACGGGTACAGAAAACGTTTGGTCCGTTGCCAAGACGGCGGAAAACGTTCTTTAGGATACAGTATATATATATATATATATTGTGTGTGTGTGTGTGTGTGTGTGTGTAGACTGTCTTACATAAGACAGAATGAGGCAGGGAGAGGCACTCACACACTCGACCAGGAGGAGTTCGTTCTCGTGCGCGTCACGCACCCGTGTGTGACGCCTCCGTCCAGGAGGGAACCAATACCCAGATGGGCTGGCGTGCGTGCGTCGGTACGTCGCTCCTGAGGACAGACTGACTGACCTGCACGTCGGACAACCTGGCCACGCCAATGCCGACAACGACATCATTCACATCTGCCACAATCATTCACGCGCTGGCACACAAGAAGAACTGGGGCACTCCACTTTCCATCAGGCACACCACGAGATCCTCAGGGTGATCCAATCACTGGGGACTAATCATCTCCAATCATCCAATCAGCGAGGACGAAGTTCAGTGGGCGAAGCAGCTGATGAATGAAAGGTCTCAGGGCCACAAGGTCTTAGGGGGCAGCCGTGCGTCTGATTAGGAAATTTCTGTCTTAAGTCGTCTGTTCTGAGTCATGGGTCCTGCGCTCAGGTACGCCCACCCAGGCCCCTGAGTGGCACCGGCCCATCAGATCTCCCCGGGGCCCTCACCCAGCGCCCCATCCCCAGCCAATCAGTTTGGGGTCACCCATCACCGCTGCTTGTGTCTCATATCTTGACTTCATTTCCCAGTCTCTTCTCTTCCTCCTCTTCCTCCTACTCCTCTTCTTTTTTCTTCACTTCTATATTATTTATCTTTCCTTCTTTATTCTTTCCTTTCTTTCTCCTGACCTATCACCATTTTCCTCTGCTCTCGGCATTTCTGGGAGACTGCATATTCCCTTCCTTTGGCCCTGCATTCTTCCTGCCTCTTCCCTCCCGCCTTTTATCTCCAACTCTGCCCCCAAACTCCTCTGCCTCCCGCACATCCACCATATTTCTCCCCGCATATTTCACTTTCCCCGTTGCCTCCCCTGGCGACCAGGGGCTGGAGGGAGGGGGGGGGGGGGGCCTCCGGCGGGAGCGGCAGCAGAAGGCACGGCCGGGGAAGCTGCCCATTCTTCACCTCCTCCCACCTGCACCAGCGGCCAATACCCACGCTCTCCGTGCAATAGCTGCACAAAAACCCCAACACCAAAATATCTTTTCACAATACAACAAAAATAAATATTTCAACAATGACTCAACCTGGACATATTTCAGTACAATGACTCAACCTGGACATATTTCAATACAATGACTCAACCTGGACATATTTCCTGGGCCAAACACGCACAACACACGATTCAGAATCATTCTACATTTTCTGCAGCAACTTGGTGTGTGGCGCGCCAAGTGTTTCTCAACTCGTCGGCCGAGATTCCACGATGCAACACAAGTCTTGCTGGGGTTTCTTCGGCAACTCAACGCCTTTGGGGGGGTGGGTGGCCACCGGGGGGCGGGGGGGCCCGTGTCCCGGGGCAGAAGACCATCTTATCTGCACGTCACTCATGCTAAATATACCAAGTGTTGGGCAAGTTTACATGACCTGTACAGACAGACAGACAGACAGATAAAACGGAACTAACCATATGTATTGGACAGGGAAGGAGTTGTACACTCGAGGGGCCCCCGTCACTTGAACACCGTCTACCGTCACTCAACTCTAGCATCATCCTGTCCACAAGTGCTGGACTCTCATTCACTCTATTCCTCCATCACTCCTTTACTTAAACAGTAATTAATTATCTCCTTTGTATAAAGTTTCTTCTTTAATCTTGCTATGTCCTCTGGCTGCTCTATCCCCGTATCTTCCCAAGAACTGTACATTAACTATATCATGAAGCTGACTTAACCTCTTGAGGATGTGACTAAGTCACCCCTTACTCTTCTTTCTTCGGTGGTGGGTAATTTTGAGACTCGGCTCTTTCAGTTCCAGGAAATTTTTTCCTGCCCTCCTCTGGACCTTATTTATTAGTTTGTTTGTGCTTCTTCCGGTGTGGTGACCGACCAAAGTTTGAAGATGAGGCTTCTTCGCCAGGCTCCCGCGTCGCCCAGCGTCAAATACTTTCTGGCGGTCCACGTACAGGCAGTCCACCTAGCCTTCACTCCCGTCTAGATCAGAGCTCACTCTCTCGTGGAAATTTGAGAGGTCCATCCCAAAAGATCACCTTCTACCCACATTTTTTTTTGTGTGTAGCGTAATCACTTCTCCCATGAACCTTCACCCGTGAATGTCAGCAAAATTTTCAGACTATAATTTTCCGTAGGCGGCACAAAAAGGCTTGTGGTCAGGTAGGTCGGGTCAGGTCAGGTCAGGTCTGCTCCCAGCAGCAGCAGCTGGTGTCCCCCTCCCCTGCCCCTCACTCATCATTATTCCAACCACACGACCCGCCTCTTTGAAAAGCCATCAGTATTTCAGACCAACAGCCTCCTCCTCCTCCTCCCCTTCCCCTCCTCCTCCTCCTCCTCCTCCCTTCCCCTCCTCCTCCTCCTCCTCCTCCCTTCCTCTCCTCCTCCCTTCCCCTCCTCCTCCTCCTCCTCCTCCTCCTCCTCCTCCTCCTCCAGCCACCTTGCAAAAGGCCTCAACGCTCTAGAGCCGCGAACCTCCTCAGCAAACACACACCAGCTACACACGTCGCACTCTTCCTCACCAGCTGTGTGTGTGTGTGTGTGTGTGTGTGTGTGTGTGTGTGTGTGTGTGTGTGTGTGTGTGTGTGTGTGTGTGTGCGCGCGCGCGCGCGCGCCTCGTGGCAAAACCTGCCGTAGGTATTCGTAGTTAAGTGGATACTCTCTCTCTCTCTCTCTCCAGGACGTTGCCACAGCCACCACTTCAACTGCCTCCACAACCCCGCATTTCAGTCACTACCGTAACAAATCGGTCAATACAGTACCACTGAAACAATAATTAGCACACCACAACCATCAGCACCACTACAATATCATCATCTGCCTACAGTAGTGTTGACCACTACAACACCACCTCAACCACTCCTACAACATCACTCTCCACTTGCATACAGTACCGTTACCTTCGCTTCAGTAATATTCTACTTAATACAGCACCACTACATTCACCATGACAATAACATCAGTAACCATTACACACTAACATGCCTCCCTACTTTCCCCCCACTTCAATACATCATCGACGACCACAATACCACTTCAGTTACCACTACAACACACACACACACACACACACACACACACACACCACTAAGACCAGTTAGCCCACTACAATACCACTTAGGTATTACCAGTTACCACAACATCGCCCAATCACCACCACCACGACCACCACCACACAACAACCATCATTCACCGCTAAACTACCGCTAACCACCCCACTCCTCAGCGGCTCATGGCTTATAATGAGGGCCAGGTGTGAGGCGAGGTGCAGGATGGCACACCAGAGGTATGGAGAGGTTGGAGACTACTGGATGGATATTAGGCCGAGGATGTACAAGTTCCAGGTGAGAGAGAGAGAGAGAGAGAGAGAGAGAGAGAGAGAGAGAGAGAGAGAGAGAGAGAGAGAGAGAGAGAGGGGGGAAGTTCTCCTAGGGGGAAAAGAGGGGAAGGGACACTTGATTTCAATTCATATTAAATGCGAAAACTCCAGAATTTAACCCTGTGAATGAGAAGAGGAGGAGGAGGAGGTGGAGGAGGAGGAGGAGGACGAGGAGGTGAAGGAGGTGGAGGAGGAGGAGGAGGAGTAGGAGGACGAGGAGGTGAAGGAGGAGGAGGAGGAGGAGGAGGAGGAGGAGGAGGAGGAGGTGAAGAATGTGAAACCTGTAATTTCATTCTTGGTTGTAATGAAGGAAAAAAAACCCATTGGTAATTGTCATCTTCAGGAGGAACGATGAATGCCACATCCATAATTAGAAACATGAAATTTAATTTCGGTATTAAAGATAAATTTTTGATTCGTAATATTAATAGAAACATTAAATCTAATTAGCAAAATCAAAAGAAACTTTGAGCTTAATTTGTTGAAATAACAAACCTTGAATCAAATCACAAACTTTGTAAAAGGAAACTTCGAATTTTTAATGGCTAAAATTAGTAGACTTTAAAATTAAGTTACAAGATATTTGACAATTTAATAAAGCTAAACGAACGAAAGTGGGAGAAACTATGAAAGCTGATGGTTCGTGAAACAGATGGATTATGGTTCGCGAGTGAAACACGTGACAAATACAGATCATAACTGAAACATGAGGAATATTGGTCTGGACTGAGAATGAAACAGCATTACAGCATTACAGTCTGGGGTACAGCGATACAGAACAGCATTACAGTCTGGGGTACAGCATTACAGCATTACAGTCTGGGGTACAGCGATACAGAACAGCATTACAGCAGGCTGGCACTGGCCGAGTCTGGCAATGACACTCAGCACCTAATTAAATATGCATCCAATTTTCTGGCTTTCCAATTCAGCGAGGCTTCCTTAAACTGCATATGTAATGTGAAGCTTGATATATACACATATATGCTTTCAATATATATATATATATATATATATATATATATATATATATATATATATATATATATATATATATATATATATATATATAAATATATATATATATATATATATATATATATATATATATATATATATATATATATATATACACACAATAATAGAGAGGGCTTCAATCAATTTCAATTTCCAATAAATAGTCGCTTGATATATACAGTCATTAACAAATGACTAATTACAAAACAGTGCAATTAGGCAACAGAAATAGCCTTCAAGACGACCAATCACAACCTTCAACACGGTCGACCAATCACAACCTTCAACACAGTCGGCCAATCAGAATGACGCAGATTAATCATAACCATAATCACCCATTTTGAAACTTCTCGTACGTCGTGTTAAATATGTAAATTTTTGTGTTAAATATGTTAATGTCCCAGCATTACCCAGCTGGTGGCTGGGAGGATGATAAACAGACCTCAATACACTGCTTCGATTCACGGGAGAAGAGACGCTAAACAGGGCAAGCTAAACGTGCGTTATTCCCGTGTATATAAAGGCACGAACCACCTCTATGTACACACACACACACACACACACACACACACCTTACAATGATCTTTAACAACATTCTATAAAAACAACAAACACTATCTCTGGCGCAAAGAAAACATTCTAAGTGTACTTAAAAGTCAAGGTTTTACCTTCTGTACTTAAACAAAAGTGTCCTTTACGTAACAACAAGTGCCTCTCTTGTGTACTTACATACTTTATGTACTTAACAACAACAGCTTTCTGCTACTTACTTATAAAGTAGCGGTGGTACTGGCCACATCTGGACTACTTTTGACAATGTAGTCAAGTCCGGCTTCGGATAAGTGTGAAAAGGTGGGTCGTGCACAGTGAAAGTAAGGGACCTTGTAGAGGCCATAAGAAGGTCAGGAACTGATGAGGTGAAAGGTCAGGTTCTGCAGGGGAGTGGGGGGGGGGGTGTTGAACCCCCCCCTTAGTCTCTCTCTCTCTCTCTCTCTCTCTCTCTCTCTCTCTCTCTCTCTCTCTCTCTCTCTCTCTCTCTCTCATCTCATCTCATTACCCTCTGCCTGTGTGTGCGCGCGCCTCCCTCCCTCGCCAGTGTTCCTCCCTGCTACACCTATCTCTTAACTCCAGTCTCTTGGGTGGGTGGGTCGGTGGGTGGGTGGGTGGGTGGGTGTGGTGGGTGGGGTGGGTGTGGGGTGGGTTGTTGTGGGGTGGGGTGTGGGTGGGTGGGTGGAGGAGGGATGAATTCCCGCCAAATATACTGTTATTGGCCTCTTGGGGAGCGGCCAACACACACCCTATCTTGAATTCGACTTCCCTGTTTGAACGCGACCAACAGAATTCCCGCGCGTTCACTTTCCCTGTGGGAACGCGACCAACAGAACCCTCCTCCCCCACCCCCACACATTAAGTTTGGCTTCTTCCACTGGAACGAGCCCAACAGATTATCAAAGTTTGCCTTCGCTGTCAGAACGCTATCTTGTCATCCAACATCACCTCCATTTCTCTGTATGTGGCAGGGATATGTGTATATCGAGGTATATCTGACTCTATATCGAGGTATATCTGAATCTATATCGAGGTATATCTGACTCTATATCGAGGTATATCTGACTCTATATCGAGGTATATCTGACTCTCTGATATACCAAAGCAATATACCTCATCTAACCATACGATATGTCAATATATCAGAAATCATATACTATGTATGATCAGTTTCTGATCATACCAGGAATCATGCCACGTATGATTAGCTTCCGAACATACCAGGAAGTATGCTCGACATACCCCGTCTTCACATCATACCAGGCAGCATGTAAAAACATACCCCGACTCCATTTTCTGTTACAACAGGGCGTATAATCCCCCAAACTCAGAACATGAACCTGAAATAGATGAGGCAGTACAATTCATACATCATACTGTATAATGCATTGCAGTGCAACTCATACATCATACTGTATAATGTATTAAGCACAATCAGTAGACGAGGTAAGGTCACAACTTGGACGTCTACAACCCTCTGACCTCACGTGACATGAGCCAGCCAGGCACGTCCTGGTAGACCATCGATCAACAACCATTACCCTGGTGTGTTGTGACCCCCCAGTAACAACCCTGCGTCACGTGATCAACAACCATTACCCTGGTGCGTTGTGACCCCCCAGTAACAACCCTGCGTCACGTGATCAACAATCGTTACCCTGGTGTGTTGTGACCCCCCAGTAACAACCCTGCGTCACGTGATCAACAACCATTACCCTGGTGCGTTGTGACCCCCCAGTAACAACCCTGCGTCACGTGATCAACAATCGTTACCCTGGTGTGTTGTGACCCCCCAGTAACAACCCTGCGTCACGTGATCAACAATCGTTACCCTGGTGTGTTGTGACCCCCCCAGTAACAACCCTCCGTCACGTGATCAACAACCGTTACCCTGGTGTGTTGTGACCCCCCCCAGTAACAACCCTGCGTCACGTGATCAACAACCGTTACCCTGGTGTGTTGTGACCCCCCAGTAACAACCCTGCGTCACGTGATCAACAACCATTACCCTGGTGTGTTGTGACCCCCCAGTAACAACCCTGCGTCACGTGATCAACAACCGTTACCCTGGTGTGTTGTGACCCCCCAGTAACAACCCTGCGTCACGTGATCAACAACCGTTACCCTGGTGTGTTGTGACCCCCCAGTAACAACCCTGCGTCACGTGATCAACAACCGTTACCCTGGTGTGTTGTGACCCCCCAGTAACAACCCTGCGTCACGTGATCAACAACCGTTACCCTGGTGTGTTGTGACCCCCCAGTAACAACCCTGCGTCACGTGATCAACAATCGTTACCCTGGTGTGTTGTGACCCCCCAGTAACAACCCTGCGTCACGTGATCAACAACCGTTACCCTGGTGTGTTGTGACCCCCCAGTAACAACCCTGCGTCACGTGATCAACAACCGTTACCCTGGTGTGTTGTGACCCCCCAGTAACAACCCTGCGTCACGTGATCAACAACCGTTACCCTGGTGTGTTGTGACCCCCCAGTAACAACCCTGCGTCACGTGATCAACAACCGTTACCCTGGTGTGTTGTGACCCCCCCAGTAACAACCCTGCGTCACGTGATCGGCTGCTGGTGTGACCTCTGACCTACGACAAGGTCACGCGCCCTCTCACCCACATAAACTACATTAGTCTCGTCACTTACCTGACGCGACCTTTGACCTCTGACCTGACGCGTCCTCACCTAGAAACAACCCCGCGTCACTTAACTGACCTGACCTTTCTCCCCCTTTTTGCGTCACACGGCAGCGCCCCCACTCGGGTGTGAGAACAAGTTCTCTGGTTTCAGTGAAGGTGAAAACTCTGTACACAATCCAGCAGTTAAAGGCCAGACGTCAGTCAATTAGTCTGCCCACAAAAACGTTGCATAATATACATGAAGGATCAGCGCGCCAATATCCAAAACTTGCCAAATATACACAAAAAAATGTTTTCCGATCGTTAGTTTGATGGCTGGCTGGTCGACCCGTCCCTCGTTCCCAGGTCTGGCGGGGGGGGGGGGTGTGAACGTCGTGGGAGGGGGGGGGGAACAATGGAACGGGGTTCGAATACAATACCGGGGAATCGAGATATGAAACGCCTACGAGGAGAGTTAAGTAATTGGTCGAGAGAAAACGAGAGGCACTTGAAGACGGGAGGGCAATACAGACGCTGAGATGAACACATGAGGAACGGATGAACTGGTGTCAGGTACAGGGAACAGAATGAAACGAGAGGATAGACATGAAGGAACACACACACACACACACACACACACACACACACACACACACACATACACACACACATATACACACACACACACATACACACACACATACACATAATAAAAATTAACTACATACTGAGTATATATACTGTATATATATATATATATATATATATATATATATATATATATATATATTATATGATATTATTTCATAATAATAATTTCTTATATAAGTTAGTATGTCTGAAGATATTCCAGTCTTTTATTCCCTAGTAGTTAAACGTGGCTAGGTAAGTCCGTAGACATTTTCCTCGCCCCCCCCCCCCCCCCACTGTATCCTACACCGCGACACAACTGAATCTATTTCTTTCGTCATACAACTCAACTACATTCTCAGACCTAAATAAAATGGAACAATAAAGTAGCACATACATGAAAGACAAATGTTTACCTTGGCTATATACATAACAACACTCCCTCACATTCCTTTGTACGTCCTACATCAACTCTTGTCTTTGCCATTCCCGCCTTCTCTCAGCGCAACACAGGTAAATACCGGGCCTTCTATAGCCCGCCATTAT
>NC_092278.1:22968042-23020542 GCF_036320965.1 Panulirus ornatus
AGATAGCGCGGGGTCCGGTGTTTGGAGAGGCGTGACTTACACCCAGCTGAACTGTGAATCATTTTAGCTAATGTGACGGTCGGCCAGGCGGCCTCATTCACGGCTCCAGCCAGCCAGCCAGCCACCCATCCATCACCGAATAAACAGGTCAGCCTCACATACATGAGAGAGAGAGAGAGAGAGAGAGAGAGAGAGAGAGAGAGAGAGAGAGAGAGAGAGAGAGAGAGAGAGAGAAAGAGAGAGGCGACAGCATCCAGGTACGATGATGTATCTATCTATCGATATATATATATATATATATATATATATATATATATATATATATATATATATATATATATATATATATATATATATATATATATATGTATGTGTCTGTGTGTGTACATAAATATATATACTGCATCCTTACCTGTGTGTGTGTGTGTGTGTGTGTGTGTGTGTGTGTGTAGTCACGTGATGGTGTACACACAAGGCTATCCCACATGGTAGAATTCAGGGTAGATAAGGAAGACAATCCAAACGTCTGCTTAAGCATCGTCAACCTTGTGGTCATCAACTCATCCTCCCGGGCTAACTACTGACCCCTGATCTCTTACTAATCCTGACCCTAATCCCTGACCCTACCCTAATCCCTGACCCTAATCCTGACCCTACCCTAATCCGTAATGTGACCCTAATCCCTGACCCTAATCCTAACCTCACCCTAATCCCTGACCCTGAGCTGTAATCTGACCCTAATCCCTGACCCTAATCCTAACCCTACCCTAATCCCTGACCCTGAGCCGTAATGTGACCCTAATCCCTGACCCTAATCCTAACCCAACCCTAATCCCTGACCCTAATCCTAACCTCACCCTAATCCCTGACCCTAATCCTAACCCTACCCTAATCCCTGACCCCTGAACTGTTAATCTCACCTCTCGTCTACCCCCCACACCCCTGACCAGCCACTCAGGCTGCCACTCCCCTCTCTACTTTACACTTAACACTACACAACCACACGCGTCACTTAATTACTTAATCAAGCCTTCGACTCGCTCAGGACTCCGGCCGAGTCGTCAGCTGAAGACACTTACACTTTTCAACTACTACACTTCCACACTCGACTTACTTATAGCCTTTGCTTGCCGCACTTAACTCATTCACTTAACACTTACACAAGTCTCCGGTCGTCCCTCAGACCCTGACTCATGTGGTCAAATGACACACCACCACACAGCACCCCTCCTCCCCCCCCCCACACATGTCATATCACGACAACCGACTGTCAATGTGGGTTGTCATACGAGCGGCTGGCACGTGTGCCAGGGTTGACATATGACACATTCTAATGTGTCCCTCACCCCCCCCCCCCCCCCTGCTGCTGGTCGATGTCACGCCCCTGACCACACCACACGATCTTGTGACACACACACACACACACACACACACACACACACACACACACACACACACACACACTTCACTCTTGACCCCCCACCACAGAGGGTCACCTTACCACACACACACACACACACACACACACACGGCAGAAGTGCCGTGTGTGTGTGTGTGTGTGTGTGTGTGTGTGTGTGTGTGTGTGTGTGTGTGTAGCCAGTCCTGCAGGAGGCGCAGGATATGAGTCACACGGAGAGGGAGTCTTATCGACCCCTCACCCCAACTCCCTGCTCGTGGCCGAGGTACCAGGCTGCCTGTACTGACCCCCGCCCTACGTGGGCTCTACAGGCTCCTCTCTAACCCCACACCTCGGTCTGGGAACCCATGCGGTGACCGGGTAGCCTCAATGTTGTATTAATACAGCCGGGTACTGTATCCTGATACACCCACCCTGGATGTATGAGGAACACAGTGGAGCCACAACAACAGAAAGTCGAACCCTGGGACTCACAGTAGCCAGGAGGTTGTACATCAACATTACAACCCTTCATTAGGTGGTACAACACACACACACACACACACACACACACACACACACACACACACACACACACACACACACACACACACACAACTCCCTGCCAATATAATCAAAACCTTAATCTTTATTTTTCCCTCGTACATAACACGAATGCATCACTCGTTCTCACTTCACTTTTCGTTCTCTGGAAAACCTCCAGTTTAACACTGTCATGTCCACAGCTCTGTACAACGTCCTGGGTCGTGACTCTTATACATACATATCCTACACTCTCTCTTGTGTCACTTTGCGACATGTGCCGATCTTCACAAAGCTGCTACTCTCCCTCATACTGACCTTGTATTCACTCCTAAACCATCTATTGAACTACCACTCATACGGCCTGAAACCCCTTTAATATACATACATATATATATATATATATATATATATATATATATATATATATAAATAAGACCATTAACCTGAAGGCCTGTTAACTACTATAACTACCTCAAAAACACTTTCCCAGCCACCTAACCTAACCTAACCTAACTTAACTTCCTACAACTCCAACGTGTAAAATTTTGCTTCCGAGATTCGAACCCAGAACCCGAGGCGTACAGCGGTGGGTGCTCCCAGAACCAGCGTGCCTGTGAACCGATCCTTGCTCATTACACGAAACATCACAAA
Source organism: Panulirus ornatus (assembly GCF_036320965.1). Lineage (NCBI taxonomy): Eukaryota > Metazoa > Arthropoda > Malacostraca > Decapoda > Palinuridae > Panulirus > Panulirus ornatus. The sequence continues at coordinate 22,970,636 of NC_092278.1, forward strand.
TTCCCTTCAACATACACTCATGTGTGGCTGACCCATCGTCGTCACCTGCCGGCAATATAACGATGCCGGGATTTCCACCGGCACAATAAGGCATACCAGCCGTCGCTGGTCGGCAAAATTCCCTCATCGTGTTCAGTGTGTTATAACGAACATATAAACTGAACAGGAGAAGCCAGACTGGCTGACTGGACCCAGTGATTACCGTGAAAGCTGTATATTCTCCCTCATATGTAACGTTCTCTTCTCTTTCTGAATTATTCACGCGAGAGACTCCATTCATCCAGAGGTGAAAAGAAAATGAATAAAAAGAAAGGGAATTGAAAAATGTATACGCACGACCCCGGACCATTCTCGTCTACATGGACCCAGAAACAACGTCAGTTATTATGTTTAATATGTCCTCTCCTCTGTAATATGTCCTGTCCTCTGTAATATGTCCTGTCCTCTGTAATATGTCCTGTCCTCTGTAATATGTCCTGTCCTCTGTAATATGTCCTGTCCTCTGTAATATGTCCTTTCCTCTGTAATATGTCCTGTCCTCTATGATATGCCCGTCTCCTCCAGTATATATCCTTCCTCTGTTATATATCATCTCTTCCTTTATAGTAAACACATATTCAAACTATAAATTATCAAAACATTATCTCACAATCGTTAATTAATTTGTTTAAACGTTCACTTTCTCTCCAAATCCAGTAAAAAAAAAATAAATACACAAATCTTTTTATAACGTAAATGTATATGAATTATTTTCCATCCAGTGAAGCATATTGATCTTACAGACATGTATCATTACACAACCCTTCCATTGGTATAGGAAGTAATTATCATGATGGGTTAAACCTCTGGGGGTTTGTTCATTCTAGCTCAGATAAACTTAAACATAGTGTTAAAAATAAACTAGATTTCTTTAAAAAGGGAAAATATGTTTTCTTTAAATGGTAAAAATTCTAGGGTTAGTGGAGCCTCAATTAAGAAAAAAAAGGCATTTATATTTAAGAATAACAAGAAAAAATAAATTTTCTGAAAGACTCAAATGTAAGGAAGGAAGAAAAATAATCTAAAAAGATATACACTTGAAGTATACGTAGTAGGAAATACTTTCTATGTATATCACATACCTAGACATGCTGTATATTTCCATGTAAACATTCACACCCATTCCTCCCTAACATTACCTTAACATTATTAACATTACCACACTAACCTTCCCCTAACATTACCTAACATTATTAACATCAACACACTAACAGTCCCCTAACATTAGCTAACATTACCTGAACATTATTAACATCACCTCACTAACCTTCCCCTAACATTACCTTCTCCAACATGCCAACATTCGTGGCCTCCACCCACATTACCTGAACATCAACAAAACATCACCAGAAAACTTCCCCGTCAGAAACTTCCCCACCTCCCTCGTCAGGCCTCGTCACCGCCATCTTAAACTTCCCCAAACTTCGCCCACCCGGAATTATTGGAACATTTCTTGCCTTTTAAAAGTCGCTGGAGTAATGATGACTCACGGAGTTTCCACCTCTACGACCTCCTGGCGCTTAGCACTGTCCTGCCCTCGATGATCACCTGATTACATATGATTACATGAAGGGAATCAGGTCCATCCAACCTACAACATCACGTAGACGTAAGGGACAAATGTCACGAGATGTAGAATACAAGATGTATATATGACCTGGTAATGTATTACTAGTGCTTGTAACATGCACTACAACAATCTACCACAACAACCAGTGCTTGTAGCAAGAACTACAACCCTCCATCACAACAAAATGCCCCTCCACCAGGCACTACAAGCCTCTACCACCACAACCAGTACCAGTAACAGACACTACAAGCCTCTACCACCACAACCAGTACCAGTAACTACAAGCCTCCACAACCATCGCTTGTAGCACTACAACCCATCTACAACAGGTGGAGTATTGACAGGAGTTCTCCCCTGCCTTCCAGTGTGGCTCCATCACAGCTGCCTATCTCCCCCCATGTCCACCACATGCCAATACAATCGCTATTCACACACAGACACACACAAACACAGACACACACACACACACACAGACACACACACAGACACACACAGCCCTCACCATCAATTTAAATCAACATTATTTCATTCCCAGAAGGTTTAAAATTCGGCGTTTCCCCTCTCGTCTCCTGGTGGCACAACCGACACTCGACTCTAAATGGCCAAAAATACCTCACTCTTTTTGCCCTATCAAGGCAAACTGGCTTTCAAAAGCTTGTTTTCTTTTATTTGGTAACTGAATATAGCTATTGTTCCTTAAGTCATAAGGATGTACACTGTTGTTTTTACAGTTTAAATGACGTAGACATTCCTGGGTCAGTGTATAACATGCACTGCCCCTAATTGGGAGAAACACTCCCCTCCCATATCATAACTGCTATGTAGTACTTTAAGCCCACAAGGAAAACGGGTCTCGAACCCGCCGGCAAAATACCCGTACCGAACTCTTTGCCGGTCGCCGGCATAATAGCGCTTCAAGCTTGGATCAGAGCCAGTTTGTGAGGGAGCGTCCGTCCCCCCCGAAAAAAAACCCCTCCCTCTACCACCAATATACATTATGCATGTAATCTGTATCGCCCTAATGCAACACTAGTTTACTATGCAAATATTCAAGCAGAATAATTTCATTAATTTCTAGTCTGTTATCTGTGTGTAATGTTTAGAATAATTGGTATGATTTATTCCAGCATGGTGGCGGATCTCCCTCAACACTTTATGCTTCACGTGATGGACGCAGTGATCTGCTCAGGCAAATAATAATAATAATAATAATAATAATAATAATAATAATAATGATAATAATAATAATAACAATATTAAAATTTCAGGAAAATCTGTCTTCAATTTTATTAACGACAATGTGTACCTTCTCTGCCTGCGCCATGATCCAATACTTCTAAAAGAAAGCTTTGAGAGTTGTACATACGCTACACACATCACAGTGCTGGTGGGGAAGGCATGAGCAGGACTTCCAAAGCTTAGGGGCGTAAGGAAGGAAAGAGACAAACACAGCTGCCCGTCATCCTGGACCTGCTAACGAGCGTACTGTAATCACATGACACACTACCTTGTCCCTGTATTATACCACCACTTGCTCTACCCCAGGGTGGTGGTGGTGGGGGGGGGGGGGGCACACACACCCACCCAGCTCTACCCCAGGGTGGTGTGGGGGGGGACACACACCCACCCAGCTCTACCCCAGAGTGGTATGGGGTGGGGGCGCGCACGCACACACACACACACACACACACACCCACACACCCACCCAGCTCTACCTCAGGGTGGCGTGGGGGCACACACACACACACACACACACACACACACAGCCAGCTCTCTGGTGCCGTAAATCATTTCCCAGGATAGATAGACATATAGATAGATAGACAGACAGAGAGACAGACATACATATCATACTATAACCCTCAGTGTTCACATCTACAACACTATAACCCACGTTCACAACATCTCCATCGTCCAGCGGTCACTACGTGCACCTGTTGCCCCATTACGTGTATATAATCCCATTACTAATCCCATTACAGACCAATTTTCCTATTAATCAACAACACGCTTAACAAGTCCACCCACACTGAAGTTCAAATCACTACAATTCGACCGATTTACACCTTTATCGCCCCGCGACATAAGGCATTTGGGCTACGGTGGTGGAGTAGGCATAGGGCACAGATGACCCAGCTCTTGTTACGGCCTAATGACACGGCAAATGGGGGTTGTTAACCTGAACTGCGTGCGACATCACGACACGAAATTGTGTTTTTTTTCATGTCGTGTCGTGTGAAGTCGAGACACGGTACAACGCCACTGTCCGCTGTGACGTAAGCTCAAGACAAGTGTCTTACGCGTCATGCTGTGAGATCTGGACACAGCACGCTATCAGGTGCCTACCATGCCATCAGGAAACAACAACGCGTTTTCTTTCAAAGGTCACGTTAGAGATTTCCCAATAGACGACATCGTGAGGTGTACAATACACCTGCTGGCCACGATGATGAATATATAGTGATGGAGGAAAGTGATGGAGGAACCCATATGGTCAGGAGAGCGCTCCATCATGCTACCGGACGTATCCATCATCCTACTGGCAATTTACAGCCATCTAGCTTCCCTCTACATCATAAACCATCAAAGTTTTGTGCAAAGAAAGAAGGAAGAATTACCATCTTTGAACAACATTGGTCGAAACAACCCTGGGTTGTGTGTGTGTGTGTGTGTGTGTGTGTGTGTGTGTGTAGGGATTGTTATAACCTGAACAGCAACCATTATATACAAGACACAATGACTTTCATTTTTCCCTCGCTGACGTTCACCTGACCACGGCAAGCGGTAACAACCCTTCACCACGACGGTACGACCCTTAGGCATGATGGCCCGGCCTCACACTCTGTCCCGGGCCATCACACACACACGATGGTCGTACAGTCGCGTTCAAGGGGTCGTTTCAACGTGTTCGGTACGCTGCTTTCAAGCCCAAAGGTCGTCGTACCATTGTGTTCGTCGGTCGTATGGTCGTTCCCTCGTGGTCGACGAACCTCCCGTGGGGTGGTCAGAGCGCACGACCCGTCGCTCACACGTCGTAACGCAAATCGTAATCCTCCGCCCGGGGGAAAACTCCACGTACGACCCAGACGTAAACCCCCCAAAAAAAAATAAACTGACTTAACAACATACAGTGTGGTCGTAACCAGCCCGACGACAACCAAGGGAGAATGAGCCTTATACACGGGTGATGATAAGGTCGAGAATGACCGTACGGGTCAACTGGGTGGGAGGTGGTCCTCGGAGGGCCATGACCCCGTTACAAGAGCGTGTTTGTAGCGACCATCGCCAAAGCAATCAGTCTGTCTGACGGCCAACGTTTAATTAATTTCCAGCCAAGTTTCGGGCCATCAGCTCGGGCCCACACCAGACCTGTTCCCATTTTCTCCCTCTCAGACCCCAGACGCGAGGTTTCACTTAGCCTTGACGAAGAGCCACCCGAAAATTGGGAATCCTAAGTCCCTATCTGGCAACCTTTCAGGCACCACAGCAGACCCTTCTCAAATTTATAGTTTCGGGTCACAAATCATGGTCTTCTGACCTTCTAATTCACACGAGCTCTCTAAGGCAAGACAGGAGAAAACTTGGTTCATTCACCACACGAGCGTTTCTGACGCCCTTGTCGCCTGCAAAGAGAAATAATGCCCCTTAGTTCCGACCCGCATTCACAGATGGCGTTGAAAACAGACCCCCTTCCTTGATATCGTCTTCACCATGACAACAACTGATTCCGTTCTTGTATATATATATATATTTTCCCGCTCGAGACACAACCAGTAAAAAGTGTGGGAAATCCATGAGAAAAAATAAATTTAACCTATTTTCCAATACTGTCAATATAATGAACACGTATCACACACGCCTGACGCATAAAATCTGCCCCCAGCCCAACACCCCTTCAAAATTCCATTTAGCAAATAACGAGCAATTAAAATAATTATTCCAAGTGAAACTCATTGAAAATCGAACGTTCAAACTGGTCAATGATAACTACGACCCCCCCCTCCCCCACCCCATCGTCCTGTGGGAGAAAAAATACATATTTATGATTTTTTTTTCTCAGGAAAATGGAAATCAGGTCATATTTCCACTGGTAATATGTGGTGTATATATATATATATATATATATATATATATATATATATATATATATATATATATATATATATATATATAACAGCCCTGCATATATTAACGCATATATTAGTCAAACATAATGGTACGACCCTTGAGCACGACGGTACGACCCTTGAGCACGACGGTACGACCCTTGAGCACGACGGTACGACCCTTGAGCACGACGGTACGACCCTTGAGCACGACGGTACGACCCTTGATTGCGACGGTACGACCACTGAGCTATCCTCCCGTTAATTACATTAACTAAATTAATATAAGTGATACTACTACCACTACTACTTCTGATAATAATAATAATAATAATAATAATAATAATAATAATAATAAAAATAATAATACAATAACAACAACAACAATAATAATAATGATAATAATAATAATAACAATAAAGATAATAATAATAATAATAATAATAATAATAATAATAATAATAATAATAATAATAATAATAATAATAATAAAAATAATTATAACAATAATAATAATAATGATAATAATGATAATAATAATAACAATAATGAAAGTTTACACTAATTCTACCAAGAAGAGAAACATTTGCTCGTCACCCAAGTTTAAAATGACTCTCACCAGTGAAACATTACGGCCGAGGACACACACACAAGTGTGGCAAGGGCTTACCCACCTGTTCACTCCCCTAGTGGATGGCTTACCCATGTGTTCACTCCCCCAGTGGATGGCTTACCCATGTGTTCACTCCCCCAGTGGATGGCTTACCCATGTGTTCACTCCCCCAGTGGATGGCTTACCCACCTGTTCACTCCCCCAGTGGATGGCTTACCCACCTGTTCACTTCCCCAGTGGATGGCTTACCCACCTGTTCACTCCCCCAGTGGATGGCTTACCCACCTGTTCACTCCCCTAGTGGATGGCTTACCCACCTGTTCACTCCCCCAGTGGATGGCTTACCCACCTGTTCACTCCCTTAGTGGATGGCTTACCCACGTGTTCACTCCCCTAGTGGATGGCTTACCCATGTGTTCACTCCCCCAGTGGATGGCTTACCCACCTGTTCACTCCCCCAGTGGATGGCTTACCCACCTGTTCACTCCCCCAGTGGATGGCTTACCCACCTGTTCACTCCCTTAGTGGATGGCTTACCCACGTGTTCACTCCCCTAGTGGATGGCTTACCCATGTGTTCACTCCCCCAGTGGATGGCTTACCCATGTGTTCACTTCCCCAGTGGATGGCTTACCCATGTGTTCACTCCCCCAGTGGATGGCTTACCCATGTGTTCACTCCCCCAGTGGATGGCTTACCCATGTGTTCACTCCCCCAGTGGATGGCTTACCCATGTGTTCACTCCCCCAGTGGATGGCTTACCCATGTGTTCACTTCCCCAGTGGATGGCTTACCCATGTGTTCACTCCCCCAGTGGATGGCTTACCCATGTGTTCACTCCCCCAGTGGATGGCTTACCCATGTGTTCACTCCCCCAGTGGATGGCTTACCCACGTGTTGAGTTCCCCACTGGATGGGTTACCCACGTGTTCACTCCCCCAGTGGATGGCTTACCCACCTGTTCACTCCCCCAGTGGATGGCTTACCCACCTGTTCACTCCCCCAGTGGATGGCTTACCCACCTGTTCACTCCACCAGTGGATGGCTTACCCACGTGTTCACTCCCCCAGTGGATGGCTTACCCACGTGTTGAGTTCGCCAGTGGATGGCTTACCCTCGTGTTGAGTTCCCCACTGGATGGGTTACCCACGTGTTCACTCCCCCAGTGGATGGCTTACCCACCTGTTCACTCCCCCAGTGGATGGCTTACCCACCTGTTCACTCCCCCAGTGGATGGCTTACCCACCTGTTCACTCCACCAGTGGATGGCTTACCCACGTGTTCACTCCCCCAGTGGATGGCTTACCCACCTGTTCACTCCACCAGTGGATGGCTTACCCTCGTGTTCACTCCCCCAGTGGATGGCTTACCCACGTGTTGAGTTCGCCAGTGGATGGCTTACCCACATGTTCACTCCCCCAGTGGATGGCTTACCCACGTGTTGAGTTCCCCACTGGATGGGTTACCCACGTGTTCACTCCCCCAGTGGATGGCTTACCCACGTGTTGAGTTCCCCACTGGATGGCTTACCCACGTGTTCACTCCCCCAGTGGATGGCTTACCCACGTGTTGAGTTCGCCAGTGGATGGCTTACCCACGTGTTCACTCCCCCAGTGGATGGCTTACCCACGTGTTGAGTCCCCCAGTGGATGGCTTACCCACGTGTTGAGTCCCCCACTGGATGGCTTACCCACGTGTTCACTCCCCCAGTGGATGGCTTACCCACGTGTTGAGTCCCCCAGTGGATGGCTTACCCACGTGTTCACTCCCCCAGTGGATGGTCAACTTACCAGTGGCGACGTAAACATAAGAGCGGCCATCTTGGACCCCTCTCCCGCCCACACTACCCACCTGTAACGAGAGAATTACCGTGTGATTACCTCGTCCTCTCTTGCTCTGAACAAGTTACACATTTACATGTATGTATTTATGCGAGTACACACACTCACCACACTCGTACACGTACAGAAACACACACACACACACACACACACACACACACACACACACACACACACACACACGCTAATCCCAGCTGCAGCGGACGGGCCTGGGATGACCTGGGCTGAAGTAATTAAGGCTGGGGAATGACCCCGGGGCTTTAATTACCCTCCTCACCTTAGAAGAGACGGGGAGGGGGAGGGGACTGGGGTGGAGGGGGTGAGGTGGGGGGGGGGGGGGAGAGATACAGGAACACCAGGTAAGGTAACGACAGGAAATTAAGCTTAAGTTTAAACCTGGCAGTCATGAGAGGGTCAGATCAAAGCTTACGTGTACCTCTGGTAACTACAACGCCAGCCAGCTGAACTCGTGTGTGTGTGTGTGTGTGTGTGTGTGTGTGTGTCACCAAGAGCCAGTCTAGAGGCCCCGGTCCTCACCCACAGCCAACCTCCTCGCTTCAACACACCTTAATCCAAACTCACAACATCTCTGAAGTTGGACAAACTTCAAAATTACTTTACACAAGCAGAGGTCCTGCCCGGCGCCGACCGGCCGAGGTCTCCACACACACTCCATTCCTTCCATCCCACACTGGCACACATTAACCACTCTTCCTTCGATTTCAATTTGGATACAGAAGTTCCGTGCCTTCTATCCCATCTTGGACACATACGCCCCGTTCCTTCAATCCCGTACCTGAACAAACATGTTCCGTTCCTTCTATCCCTAACCTGAACAAACATGTTCCGTTCCTTCTATCCCCAACCTGACCAAACACGTTCCGTTCCTTCTATCCCTAACCTGAACAAACATGTTCCGTTCCTTCTATCCCAACCTGAACAAACATGTTCCGTTCCTTCTATTCCCAACTTGACCAAACATGTTCCGTTCCTTCTATCCCCAACCTGAACAAACATGTTCCGTTCCTTCTATCCCCAACTTGACCAAACATGTTCCGTTCCTTCTATCCCCAACCTGAACAAACATGTTCCGTTCCTTCTATTCCCAACCTGAACAAACATGTTCCGTTCCTTCTATCCCCAACTTGACCAAACACGTTCCGTTCCTTCTATCCCCAACCTGAACAAACACGTTCCGTTCCTTCTATTCCCAACCTCAACAAACATGTTCCGTTCCTTCTATTCCCATCCTGAACACACATGTTCCGTTCCTTTTATCCCCAAGTTTACCACACGGGCACCACACATATGTACAGAACGTACATATACTAGGGCTGGTAGATAAGTGAACGTAAAAGTTATCTTTTCTGCTTCAAGATTTTGCTGATATCTTGTGAGAGCTGGAACACACGTCGGCTCCAGACACAACCCCAGACTCTCTGGGGGTTTGCCGAATATATCTGGGGATTTAGAGGGTACAGCACACACACACACACGCACACACACACACACACACACACACACACACACACACACACTCACACACACACACACACGGGAACAAACCCCTCGCGTTCATCCCACTATTTATAGTACTACTGGGAAATCCTGGACTCGAACTCTGGAAGGCCGCCCTGTCTAGGAGACGGGTCCCCAGGTGCCAACATACCATACAGCTCCAGTTGCCATCTACCAACACCTGGCAACCCACAGGTACTGCCAGAGAGGCAGTATGGCGACCGTGTTGACATGCTGGGCACTGTGGGGGTGAGTGGTGAGGACAATGTGAGGGTGAGTGGTGAGGACAATGTGAGGGTGAGTGGTGAGGACATTGTGGTGCGCACGACGCGTGGGAACCCTCGGTGTGGGTGAGGAGTGAGCTGACGGCAGCCAGCCAGACCCAAACTGGACATGGGAACCGTATCTACATTTACCCATTCGTAACGACACAATCCTAGCTCAGGACAACGGTAGTTAACATTCTTAATAAAACATCCTCCTTCTCCTCCAATAATAATAATAATAATAATAATAATAATAATAATAATAATAATAATAATGTTTCCTACATCGTTGGGGAAGCACAGGGTAAATTCACTCTACTGCCAAAAGTTGGTCATCATCTGAGCAAACATTCTCTCTCTCTCTACCCTGCCATGGCGTCAGTAGATAGGGCGGGCCAGGCCTGGTCTACTGGCACACTGCCCTTAATAAACCCCCACCAGCTGAGCCCCTCCTAACCCACTCTGGCCTTAACTAACGCCTCACGAATACGTCCACTATGTAATCCTCCCCAACAATGGCCGCCACAGTTCCCAGATACCGCCAGAAAATAACGCAACAAGTTCCCAGATACCGCCAGAAAACAATACCTTATTCTGCCAAGCTACCGCGGCCAGAATGATACTCTACATTTCCAGGTGCCGCTAAAGCAACATTACAAGATTTCCAGCTACCGCCAGAGCAATACGATAAGTTTCCAGGCATCGCTGGGGCGATATTACGAGAGCCCGCGTACCGCTGGAAAGTAATACTTTAAGTTTCCAGATGCCACCAGAGTGAGTGTATAAGTTTCCAGGTACCGCCAGGGAGTAACCACTGTTGGATTTCGGGTACCGCCAGGTTAAGAGTATTAGGTTTCCAGGTCCAGGTATCACCTCAGAGTGAGATCATAAATTTCCAGGTCCAGGTATCACCTGAGAGTGAGATTATAAGCGTCCAGTTAGCTTCACATAAGCGAAAAAAATAGTCCGTTGTTTCCATCTACCGCCAGAGAGGAGTATTATACATTTCCCAGCTCCCGCCAGAGAGTATTAGAACACAATTCCAGGCAACGACACAGACGTTAATGTACGTGAAGATTCTGGCGTATGTCTGACCATCACTTCTGCCGGGAAATGATCATAATACATACGAACCTCGGCGGTGGTGGAGGGATACAGGGATCCATGATAACTGTAACTGTATATATGTCAGTGTGTCTCTCATGTTCTTGGCTTGTTATTTCTGTTCACCAGACACGACACGTTCTTGATCCCAACCCCATAAGAGAACGACGGTACGACACCCTGAGGACGGTGGTACGACTCTCCACACGACGGTACGACCCCTTGAGGACGGTGGTACGACCCTTCACGCGACGATACGACCCCTGAGGACGATATTACGACTCTCCACACGACGGTACGACCCCTGAGGACGGTGGTACGACTCTCCAGCAAGACGGTACGATCCCTGAGGACGGTGGTACGACTCGCCACACGACGGTACGACCCCTGAGGACGGTGGTACGACTCTCCAGCAAGACGGTACGATCCCTGAGGACGGTGGTACGACTCTCAACACGACGGTACGACCCCTGAGGACGATATTACGACTCTCCAGCAAGACGGTACGACCTGTGTGAGCATTAGGGCCGCCTGGGCTCCCAGCTAATCCTTAAGGGTGTCAATAATGAACAGTGGCCACACCAATGACCCAGCTTAGTTAAGCGCTGGGCGGAGGGGGGGTCCTGGGGGGGCCCCTCACACGCAGGACCTACCCTGCTGCTGCTGGATATGGAAATTATTCATGACGCCGACGCCCTTGTAAACCCCGCCTGTCGTGGAGAGAGAGAGAGAGAGAGAGAGAGAGAGAGAGAGAGAGAGAGAGAGAGAGAGAGAGAGAGAGAGAGAGAGAGGATAGAACCCTGGGGCGACCCAACACACACACGGTCACATGCTGGAGATCGGCGACACACTCGACCACTTCGGGAGACCGAGCACCTTCTTCTCAGCTCCCGACCGAGAGCAGGTGACCGGGGGACCAGACCACAGCGGCCGTGGTTGGTGGTGGTCAGGCTCACGCGCGAACTGCTGCCCACAGAGACATGTATGCAAAACAGACACCATTTGTCCTGCCGTTATTGCTTTAAATTTGCATCCGTAAACAAGGACAATATGTACATATATACATATAAAAAAGAAAAAACAAAACAAAAAAGAAATATTCGAACCGACCAGATAAAACGCGACGCCGGGCGTTCTATACTGTACTTATGTGTGTGTGTGTGTGTGTGTGTGTGTGTGTGTGGCTAGACCATCCTCCCTCGCTCAGCGGGCCAGCAGCCATCGTTCGCCAGCAGTGAGTACATTCCCAAGTGTGTGCTGCTAATTGCCGTGACGATCGTTACCCCCGACGCTGGTGGGTATATTTGGCCGTCTAATTACGGCTTCTCCATCCCTGGCGGCTGGCAGCACACACACACACACACACACACAAACACACACATACACACACACACACATACACACACACATACATACACACACACACACACACACACACACACACACACACACACATACACACATACACATACATACACACACACACAAACACACACACACACACACACACACACACATATATACATATTTCTCTTCTTTAACATCTTTACGAACATCTATACTGACATATTAACATCTTTACGAACATCTATACTGACACATTAACATCTTTACAAGGATATAATTACGGCAGGGAAGTTCCCATTTCGTATGCTAATAACCTCATGCAAATTCTAAAGGTTAAAAAATATTCACATCTGAACACCAAAGTAAAATATGCAAATTAAGGCAATCCCATCCGTAGACCAAACGTAAGTTTAATAACAGTTATTTCCTCTGATACATACGGAACAATGGTTAAATAAACATGAGGTATTTTAAGAGGGAAATTTACGAGTTCTAAGAGAGAGTGTAAGACTTTATGTAAAGGAAGATCCAGAGGTGCGAATTTGAAAGATGAATTCACTCACGTATTTTGGAGGGTTCCGAAAGCGAATCTTGTCTACCTCCTAAAACGTGTGCTAGTGGGATCCACAAGGACTCCTAAAAAGTCCCCCTTTTTAAGGCAAACCAACAACAAGACGTATTTTCGTGGGATGACATGGCCAACCTGGCTAGAGGCACTGCTCCACTGTCCCTGGGGTCACTATTACACGCACACTTCTCTCGATAATGACAACTTGACATGGTTTACGTCAGGAGGAACTAGTTTGTTATTAATGATGGGGTCTCCTCCAGCCGCGCCTCCAGGTTTACACGACACATATCCGAGATTTTCCAAGGCCAACCACAATGTACAACAGTGGTGGCCAAGATGGTTAGAAGGGCAGGAGAGAGGAGAGGGGCCACGGGAGTTGTGCCTTACTGGCGCCCCCATATAAGGGCCAGTATGTTTAACAGTACAAATGTTGGAAAGTCTGAATTCAAAACTGAAATACGAAAACAGAAATCTAACCTGAAAAAAAAATTACTACAGTAAAAAAGGGAAACGATTTAAAACGAATCACTTTCATAACTGGTTTTCCAATTAATCCTTAACGAATATGATAGGCTATAACCTAACCTTTACCTACTATCATCATTATCATTACATCACCTGATTAATCATTCATAATTACTATAGTATTTACTGTTGTAACGAACGCCAGGAGACACATTAGTGACGTGTTAGTGAAATGTGTCTTGACGGACGCGTAGACTTCCCCCAGGTGACATGAGGCGTATGTACGTCATGAGAGGAGAAGTCTTGTGAATGAGTCATGTATTTAATACACAAGAAACATGAGTAACAGTTTGAACTCTTAAGTTAATGATCCGGTCACACAATGGTACCTGCATGGTACACGGTGCCTGGACATGTTGGCCTGCATGGTACACGGTGCCTGGATATGTTGGCCTGCACCGTACCCGGTACCTGGTTATGTTGGGAATAATACAAGACCAAGACATGACACGTAAACTTCCAAATCTTATCAACAATAGTTGATAATTGTGTCACAGTGATTATGAACTTGTGTTAACTGTATGGTATATTCTGCCACACTTCAACATGCGCTTCGTCACATATCTGCAATAATTCCTTGCTACAGAAAACTGCTTTTCATGCGAGTTTATTATTAATCAATCGATATTTCTGAATATGCTGATGGGAAATAACTTCAGGGTTTAACGCCAGAACTGAAGATCCAAGAATTGTAATAAAAAAAAACAAAGGTTTAGAGCGACAGTTGTAAATCGTCGTATGCAAATGACAATGATCGGAATGTTATTTACAATACGAGTCACCTGTTATTTACAATACGAGTCACCTGTTATTTACAATACGAGTCACCTGGCGCTGAGACACCAGCCCCAACCACCACCATGATGATGGTGAACATGGCCCGGCCTGTGTGTGTGTGTGTGTGTGCCAGTGTGTGGTCTGGACTGATACATCTGTGAGGGATCAACACCTAGCGATCACCATCACTGCTCTACTTACAACTGATGCAGTGTAAACAAACAACTGTGTGAACGGCAAAGAGATAAAGTTAAACCTTATCACCGGGTCGTTCTCATTCAAGGGTCGTGCCGCCGTGCTCGCGGGTCGTATCGTCGTGTTCGCGGTTCGTACCGTCGTGTTCGCGGTTCGTACCGTCGTGTTCACGGGTCGTACCGTCGTGTTCGCGGGTAGTACCGTCGTCTTCGTGGGTCGTACCGTCGTGCCCGCGGGTCGTACCGTCCTTCACAAAGGGGATGAATTATGGTAACAATGAGAGGGGGGGAAGGGGAGGGGGGCGCACTTGCAGCCGTGAGCACTATTGGAAATATCATCATGAAGGAACATCGTCCAGGGCCTGCACGACTCACGCCATCACCACTAGGAGAAAGGCTCCACTCTGGCTCAGTGGCGTCGGTCCGCCCACTGCCTCCTGCAAACGTTCCCCATTTACCATCGATATTTCTTCTCCCAATAAGCAAACGTTTGGAGCCCCTGACGCCATCAAAGACAACTGTTCACAAAACATTTGCGACCAAATATATGTTTCGGCTCTTATTACGCCATCAATAAAAAAAAAAGATAAAAAAAATTTCTGCAATCTATCGAATGATGAAACGTTTCAACCTGATCATTGCACAGGTGAGAACATTTCTCTGCGTTTTTTTTCTTCTTCTTATCAAACGTTTCAACACTATTACGCCTACAGTCACCAAGAAACGTTCCTATTCTACTTTACAGTAAGGGACAATCTTCAATTTCAGTTTCCTACCATCAAACGTTTCCATCCCATGTCAACAGAGATTCCCTTACCTCCTCCATCTTATTATAACTTACGAATTACACAAGCCAATTAATCTCATTAATTCTACCCACCACAGAACTGTTTCATATGCAAATGAGGCAGTCAGCGATCCAGCTGATACCATCTTGAACCATGTAATGATACGCTGTTCTGACAACCTTATTGTAACAATCATTTATTCATTGATAAAAAGTAAGTTTATACTAATAACCAATGGTAAATGATTATCATATATCTTGTACAGTAACAGACAACAGGTCTCTCATAACTGGTATATAATGATGGATCAGTACTGATAGCCATGCAAATCAAACCTTTATGCAAAGTAATATGCAAATTCAGGCAAAAATGGCGTTTTTACTGCAATGATGAAACACGTAACAACACTAACCCCGAATACTCATAAAACAAATTGTGTAAAATACGACGCATCACGGATTTTGCGCGATGATACTCATTAAGAATTAACGAAGGCAGCGCGGGATCATATTGTACGCACCCTTACCTCAGCAGCGGAGACCCCACACTATATTTAGCCGATCGTGAGACTCAAACTCAAAACACAGCCCAGCCCGAGCTACCACGCCTTAATGGTCGTAACCACATACCACTGACGTGACACACTGCATGCAAAACTAACCATTCGAGACCAGTGTAAACAGGGAGGTGATGTGGTTGTGGTGTGGTCAATAAATAAATAATGAGGGAATAAATATCTGCTACACACACACACACACATACACACACACACACACACACACACACACACACACACACACATGTAGTATGTAAGATCCAGCAAAACAAACAAACATTTTTTATATATTCAACATTGAGAAAACACAGCAGAGTTCTTACTGGTAAAACTTCCAAGTTTCCTCAACAGTTTAGTTAGAAAACCACAAGTTGGGGTTACCTCCTGACCTGCACGAAGGGTCACACTTCCAAAAGATTTATATACAAAAAAAAAAATACGAAAAATAAATTAAATAAATTATCATATAGATGGGGGAATAATCAAATAAAAAATATAAAGCTATAGTGAGGGGTACATAAAATATGGGAGATTATCGGAAATTTCATAAAGAAAAAAACGGGAATATCACAAAGAGCATAAAAAATGGAAAGCCGTTAGGGAGCTCACATAAAAGATGAGAACATCATCAGGAACTTGGAAAGGCCAGAACTAATGGGGTAGTTAAAACATATTCCCGAAGGTTGGAAATCAATTACTCGCCCTAATGACTCTCAATCTAAATGCCTCATTAATTTTCCAGAAGAAAACGTGACAAAACTTTGTTTCAAAGAGAATCGATCACTATAAAAATAAACGGCTGACTGTGGGAGGTGGGAAGGGGGGGGGGGGGGTTCAGTCGTTTCCCATCTATAATCATCGTCACATGTCCCATTTTCTTCTCTCCTTCTTTCATGTATCGTCACATGTCCCATTTTCTTCTTCTCTCCTTCTTTCATGTATCGTCACATGTCCCATTTTCTTCTTCTCTCATTCTTTCATGTATCGTCACATGTCCCATTTTCTTCTCTCATTCTTTCATGTATCGTCACATGTCCCATTTTCTTCTCTCATTCTTTCATGTAGCGTCACATGTCCCATTTTCTTCTCTCATTCTTTCATGTATCGTCACATGCCCCATTTTCTTCTTCTCTCATTCTTTCATGTATCGTCACTCGTCCCATTTTCTCTTCCTCTCATTCTTTCACTTACCTTTTTTCTTTCCACCGGCTTTTCGCGTTTTCTTTGCTTCCTTCATTTTCTCATTAAATGGCGACTGTTTACATGGCCAGGACGGGCCGGGGCCGGGCTGTGAGGGGAGGAGGGAGCGACGTGCTGTGTCCTCACCTCACAACACGACGGTCGCAGGTTAAACCCCACAGAAAACGGGAGACCTCGGAGGAGGAGGGGGACCCCCCCCCCCACACACACCTGCTGCGTAGTGACGTCATCAACTTCCGGCCACTGGCCAGTGACCAACGTCTCCGGGGAAAACCCATTAAAGAAAATAGGGAATGAAATGAAAGAAGAATGAAATGAAGAGAATAAAACTGAAAGCAGGATCGTGACCGATAACTTCGCTAAAACGTCAGAGAAAGGACGAAGAAATTTTTGGAAAATGAAGGGAATGAAGGATGACAGAAAGGAAGGAAAAATGAAAGAAGAATGAAATGAAGGAAGAAGAGTTGACGGCAGGAAGAAGTGAGAGAGAGTCAGTGATCAGGGTTGCCATCCCGTCTCCATAAGTTAGGGTTTTATTGGCCAGAATATCGGGTTGGTCTCTTGTGAAGCGGAATATCGGATTTATTTCTGGTGAGGCAGAATACCGGGTTTATTTCTGGTGAGACGCGATATCGGGTTTATTTCTTCTGGAACGGAATATCGGGTTTACTTCTCCTGGGGCGGAATATCGGGTTTACTTCTCCTGGGGCGGAATATCGGGTTTATTTCTCTTGGAGCAGAATATCGGGTTTATTTCTCCTGGAGCAGAATATCGGGTTTATTTCTCCTGGAGCAGAATATCGGGTTTATTTCTAGTGAAGTAGAATATCGGGCTTATTTCTTGTAAAGAGAATTATCGGGTTTAAAATTCTCGTGACGCGAAAAATCGGGTTCACTTCTCGAGAAGAGAATCGGGATATATTTACCATTGGTTGGAATATCGGGTTTGCGGCGGAAATGAGAAACAGAAGGATTAACAAGGTAAATAACCGAAGGTAAGAGAAATGGGGTAAATCCCCGTGAGGGAGATTAACCTAAACAGAAAAAAAAAAAATTATGAGAATAATTGCTACTAAAAGTTATTAATAAGGAAAGCACATACGTCATACAGAGAAATCCCACGGTGACAAATAAATCCCCTAACTTGGGATTACTGTTCAAAAAACAGCGTCGTTAATCCCGCTACGTAAGACCATCAGTTAACGATCATGGGTCGTAAATCCCGTAACCTGGGATTCAATGTTACATAGAGAGTCGTTAATCCCTCCATCTTGGATTACACGGTGAAAGCTCATGTCTTTAATCCCGTTACCTGAGATTACATTTTAAAACCAGTGCCATTAACCCCATAACCTGGAATTAATCCTTCTACTTGGGATTACAGGTTAAAATCACATTCGTTAATCCCTCGACCGTGAATTACGGGATAAAATCAGCGTCATTAATCCCTTCACTTGGGATTACAAGGTAAAACCAATGTCGTTCACCCCACAACCAAGGGATTACAAAGTCAAATTAGCATTCAGCAATCACGGTACCTGGGATTACACGTTAAATTTAACGTCTGTTAATCCCACTACGCGCGGGATTACAAGTTAAAAGGACTGGCGGGGGGCGCGTGGGGGGCGTGGGGGGTCAATCCCCAGTTCCTGTATTGTAACAAACGCTACAGGCGATAGACTCCGCTCTGAGGGATTATCCTGGGATTATCTCCGGCGGCCAGGAACCAATTGGTCCTTAATCCTCGGCCCTGGGGGAGTGAGGGATGGGCAAGGGAGGTACTAGGATTTAACCTGCACAAATGACGCATCTTCAGCTAAAGTACAGGTGGTGGGGCACCAACTGAACTTAATAAGTTAAAATATATATATATATATATATATATATATATATATATATATATATATATATATATATATATATATATATATATACACACACACACATATATATATATATTCCTATGAGTCCATGGGAAAAATGAAACACGATAAGTTCCCAAGTGCACTTTCGTGTAATAATCACATCATCAGGGGAGACACAAGAGAGAAATATAACAGTCAGTTGATATACAACGAAGAGACGTAGCTAGGACGCCATTTGGTAAACAGAGAGAGAGAGAGAGAGAGAGAGAGAGAGAGAGAGAGAGAGAGAGAGAGAGTATCTGGGGCTTTCCTCTAACCCCGTAGCTGGGGCTATAAGGAAGCTTAGCCCTGGTGAGGGTTACGACCAGCTGGCCACAACAACACCCTGAAATATACACACTGGCCAAAAAATTCTCAACAAGGAAAGAAAAAGAAATACAAGGCATTAAGAAGGGTATTAACAAAGACAGAGGAACAATATAACAAACACACGTGGAACAGCTAAATTGCCAACAAATACAGACGACAAAAACGCTACAGAACAGCAGCAAAGAACAAAAAACACTAATAAAACCTTTCTGATCCAGCATCATCATAAACAAATAAAACTGAAAACGTTTCAGGATAAAATAAAAGCCTTTAAAACCGGGATTTACATACTAACTCTAACACTAGAAGCAACAGCAACCTCTTCCCCCCCCCCCCCCACTTCCCTCTACTTGCACAAAAAAAATAAAAGCATCAAAAAAAAAAAAATAGCCCCAGTGAGGCGACAACAAGTGACACACGCCATCGCCAATAACAAAAGCAAACTTGTCTGTCAGGCCAAAACAAAAGCCAGTCTAGGAGGCTTGCCTCATGCCATCCTGGCCCAGACCTGACCTGACCTGACCTGGCCTGACCTGACCACGCCATGGGAGCAGGCCCGTCACGTGTGGCCCCCACGAACCTTGTGACACGGTCCTCGTGTAGATGGTGGAGACCAACAAAGACGGTGGAGACAGGAGAGACAGATGGTGAAGACACAAGACACAGATGGTGGAGACAGGAGAGACACAGATGGTGAAGACACGAGACACAGATGGTGGAGACACGAGACATGATATTCCCTCATGATTCTACCTCAACAAGAGTCACAACTTCTTTCGTGTCTCCAAATGACTCGAGTGATGATACAAGCGTCTGCCGACGGAAAATGATGAAGGCAACTGAAGAATAACTTGAGAGAATGGACAGATGGTTTGTTGACAAGCAGACCATCTGTATGGCCTAGGAATCACTTTCCTTACAACTTGATTTACCAATTTACCATCTTCGTGGTTCACAACCTCCACCAAAAAAATTTGTAAACACTGTTTACATCAAAGTTTGTCAATACTTTTACATCAAATTATTTACATCAAATTTTGTAAACACTTTTACATCAAGGTTTGTAAACACTTTTACATCAAAGTTTGTAAATACTTTTACATCCAAGTGTCCTTATTATGTATCATATATTGACAAGGTTATCTCGACTCACTATCTATGGCATAAAATATTCCTGGCGAAGCAGATACCCTTCCTCCATGTTCTCTCCATGTCGGTCATAAATTTCTGTTTCAAAAATCACAGAATTTCCTGGAAATCATATTTCTTTTCCCCGATGCCATTTTCTATATTTGGTTTCCTTCTAAATCAATCCTCTATCATCTTCTTTCCTCTCCATAAAGGTGGAGAACCAACGTACAAACCCACCGAAACACAAACTCAAACAACCTCAGCAATTCTGGGCGGGGGGGGGGGGAAAAAAAATTGGACGGTATAACAGAAAACGGGGAAGCGGGATACAGGAGGATATAGAGAGTCGCGTTCGCCACCAGGTATCCGGCTGGGCCAGCCGGCTATCCGTGAAGTTTTTATGCATTCAGCAAATCCGTTTAAAGTGGGGGAACGAGTTTCCGGGGAAATTGCTGACTTTAAACGCGACGTGAAAATGTTCTGTGCCATTTTCCTTTCATTTTTCAAATTCCGGGGAATTTAAACACCGAAAAATTGGCTGACGCAAACATTTTATTTCGGATGGGTGTAAATTTTTCTCTTACACCGGAAACACAGGGTATAGTGTGTGTGTGTGTGTGTGTGTGTGTGTGTGTGTGTGTGTGTGTGTGTGTGTGTGTGTGCACGCAACTCTAGTCCTCCTGAAAATCATTTAGCCCCCCCCTAAAAACATACACACACACACACACACACACACACACACACACACACACACACACACACAGGCAGGAAGATCAATGAATATATCCCATTTCTAACTTTCAACTATACACACACACACACACACACACACACACACACACACACACACACACACACACAATATGAAGGGGAAATACATAGAACACTAAAGAAAACAACAGATATACATCATACATCCATACATTACCTCTATCGTTGCTGCCTCTTCCAACAGGTCAAAACGTCATACCAAATACATTCATACAGTATCCGGCAAGCCCTCCTGCTGCTGTATATATATATATGTATACATCAAAATACACCACATGACTTGCCTTCCTTTGAGAAATACCAGGTAAAACTGCTACACTTCACAGGACACACAAATTACATTGTAAAGTCCATGGTAGGGGAGAAAAAAACACAACTCATGA
The DNA here is from genome assembly GCF_036320965.1 of Panulirus ornatus. NCBI lineage: Eukaryota > Metazoa > Arthropoda > Malacostraca > Decapoda > Palinuridae > Panulirus > Panulirus ornatus. Next base: position 22,992,169 of record NC_092278.1, read on the forward strand.
GATGAAAGTGGCCTCACTGGAGAGAAGAGGAAACGCTGATTAATTAATTAATTAATTAATTAATTAATACAGGGTTGTAATAAGTGTAACACCCAGGGAACTGCGGCCGGGGGGAAGGGGGGGGGGGGGTCCTCGGTCGTATATTAAGGGGCCCGAGGGCGCCAGCAGTCCTGTCAAAATAGGTACAATGATCTAACCCATTAAATAGGACCGGTGTTCATGGGAAACACGTACACAAACAGACTGAGAGAGAGAGAGAGAGAGAGAGAGAGAGAGAGAGAGAGAGAGAGAGAGAGAGAGAGAGAGAGAGAGGTACATGGGGATGAGACAGAGAAGAACACAAACACACAGCAGAGGAAATTTTACGTAAATTGGCTGCTTCCAATTAATACCAGTGTTCAGAATAGGTAGAGGACCGTGGTGAAATTGGCTGTACACGACTGTGGTTGTGACGCTGTGGCACAAGCTGGGGCTGGCATCTGGTGGTGGTGGTGGGGGACTGGGTTTCGAAGCCTGGGTTCTGATACGCCGCGAGGACGCGAGTGTAACGCGTGCGCCTCGACTCGTTCGGGCGAGCTCCACTAACTACGAACGACTCGTTATTGCGATATCAATACATATAACAACGTACGCGGGGCTCACACCTAGGGGATGATGATGTCAGACACGAACACACATGGCAATCATTAGGAGAAGCTGTGGAGGGAAAAACCAGCGAGACAGGTGGGCCTTTAAATGGAAGGATCTAAATGGAAAGGATCGTCGTGTGATTTAAACACCCGCCGACATATTCTCTTCTTTTTGTGTTTTTGTTTTAAGGGGTAACTCGCCTGCAGTAGCGTCTCCTGGTGGCGGCCCGGAACTCGTGTGAGATGCTGGCACCGAGGACTGGCTGATGAAGCACAGCCGTGTACCCCTGCAGTATTCACGCGGGCCGTTGTGCTGCACCGATCCAGCTGTGACGCAGGTATATAGCTTTCACGGAGAGGGAGAGAGAGAGAGAGAGAGAGAGAGAGAGAGAGAGAGAGAGAGAGAGAGAGAGAGAGAGAGAGAGAGAGAGAGTCCACACGACGAGTGGATGGTGAGAGGGTCATCAGCCGTGGGTTGAAGGCCTCGCTAGGCCAGGGATAAGCAGCGTCCTCTCTCCTCCACCCACCTGGCCCACAACATGACACGCACCCACAACTCACAATCTCCAGTAAATTACTTCCTTTAACCAGTTACTTTCTCTGGGAAATTACTTCCTTTGGAGGAGGCAGAGTCCATGCCAGAGTAAAAGTCTGTCTAGCAACTCCATCTAACTCATCAATCAAAGACTAACACCCTCAATCTTTTTCCTTTACATCTTAACTTCACTAATCTCTCTCTTTCTTTCTCTCTCAACTCTGGAGATAAACGCAAGAGATTCGTTGATTGGCCCGGCGGATTAGCTGGACTGCTTGGCCAGTCAGCAGCCGGCACGACGCACACACAGAGCCAGAAGGTAATATATGAACGGTCTTGTTCTAAAGTCCTGGACCAGAATGGGAGATACGTGAGCCACTCCATCCTGGCCTGCCTGGCTAACTAACTTGTCCCTCCGTAAATGAGCGAGGAAGTGGTCGTTGCCGTCGATAATTTACAATGTAAATCGTGTTTACAGATGTTCTGATCTGGTCCAGCATGGCAGACTGTGTTGTCCCTTCCCAAGGCGAGGCAGAAGTCTCCGTCGCTGCCACAGTGCGAACCAACCGTCCATTTTGGCCGTCGGGAAAACCTGGAATACACAACATCAAGTGGTGTTCCCAAAGTGTCCATGACTCACCTGCGGCCTCGGCTAATCTTTCCCCCAAAAAAAAAAGACTCGTGAGCCAGGTATATGAGGACTTCCCTCGAGGCTGGCACGCGGAGTCACCCTTCGGTGAAAAGATGAGGTCTCCAGCCTTCAAGGTCGACCTTTGGGTGGGGATTCTGGAGCCGTCAGCCTGGACGCTACGCTCTGGCAACTTGGGTTGGTTGTTTGGCTGGGTTGGAGGACAGGCACTGGTCATGGGGGGGAGAGAGAGAGAGAGAGAGAGAGAGAGAGAGAGAGAGAGAGAGAGAGAGAGAGAGAGAGAGAGAGAGAGAGAGAGAGAGAGTCCCTACTACAGTGAGAGGCTTGGGAGAGCGTGGGTAGAAGCTGAGAGAGGTAAGGACCTCTCTCTCTCTCTCCCTCTCTCACTTCTCCATCCTGAATACAGTACACGTACGCTAGTGACGGTAAGGGCCATTACCCACTCCTTTAGACAGGCATCTCGACCCTTAAGGTTTGTGGCCTCTTCAAAGGAACCATTTCTAAGGTAGTAGTAACTTGACCCCATTTTCATTTCTTGTTTACTTATTTACTAAATTAATTTCTTTCCTATCCTCGAGAAAAAAAAAAATTGTTGAGGACTTTCTTGTATTTATCAAGAAATTAATTCTGGATACTTGTTTCGTGGCGGAGTAAACCTTTTCATCTTCCCTTATAGAGTACGTAAGACACCTCCTCTCTCTCTCTCTCTCTCTCTCTCTCTCTCTCTCTCTCTCTCTCTCTCTCTCTCAGTGAGGTCCTTGCTGTGTCCGTGGACGCCAGCCTGCGGGTCCCATGCTGGGAGTCAGACGCTGGGTTCCCTCACGTCCTTGCCCACTGTGTCTTCACGACCTTCTCCGTGGCCAGACGACGCCCTCGCCCACAGCCCCGGGAGGCGAGGCAGGAGCCTGGCTGTGAGAGGCATGACGGGTTCCTCTGAGAGGCATAACCTGCGACACGGTAACGTGACACATGTGGCCTGGCTGGAGGAGTGGTAAACCTCACAACTCCTGAATCTCTCGCGGTGGGTCCAGGTTCGAATCCAGGCCCCGGGCAGTACCACTGTCGAAGGTCGCAAGGAGCGCAATTATCTTCAAGACCTTCTTCCGAGGGAGTCCAGCAATCCCCTGCTACTGAATGCAGAGCAGCCGTGGAACCATAAATGAGAGGCCCGGAGATGATGAACAGCGGCCACCGACCGCGAAACCCTTTCATGCTGTCATTACACAACAGAAACCATTTTCCTTTTTCTTTTGGGGGTGAGATCCATGGATTACACCCCCTCATCCTCCCCCCTAGCCAACCTGGGCAGGAGTGTGGCGCCTCCTAGGCCCTGCCTGAGCGCCGAGGCAACAAAATGGAGCATCCCACATCATTCCATGATTCACTCTGGCAATAACAGGAACGGCCTACTTTGCATACACGGGTGACACAGGAGGCATCTGCGGGAGGAGGAGGGAATCACCCACGGTGAAACCTGCCAGTGAGATCTCTTCTTCTTCATCCTCCACCACCGCCACCAGAGGATGAAAGACTGACAACTGCATTCATGCGTTCCCTCCACACGGTGGATCAAACCCTCGAGTGGAGAGAGAGAGAGAGGCGGAGGAATGAAGACAACAGAAGCCGCTTTGCCTCATCCTTGTGTGGGAGAGATCAATGACGCCGATGTGGAACGGAATAATGAAAGACTTACGAAACAGAAACGAAAATGTAAAGCGTGTATACAAAAGTTTTCAACCTTGTGTGGAACAGAAGACAATATGATGTGGAACAGAAGCGCGGATCTTGTGGAAAGGGGCGACTGACGGCTCGTGTGGAAAGGAGTGCTGGAGCTTGTGTGTGGGAAAGACGACTGAAGGTAGTGTGGAACAGACGGCTGGTGCTCTTGTGATCCCTGCCTGACTCCACAAGAAACAGACACATGGAACAGTCATGAACCCGGCACACGATAGATCCGTAAACAAGCTTAAAATAAACGAGCTAAGGCTTTACTAGAATAAATCCACTGCAGGGTAAATAGAAATAAATAAAAATAAATAAAAACAAAAAAAACTTTTTTCGAGTAAAATCTTTGATGAGTGTGATACAAAAGCTTCAAGTATGAGGCAGAAGAGGTTGAGATATGACACAGGCTTCCATACGCAAGCAGCCGGATCTTTAAGATTCTTCCAGGCATCTTGAATATATATATATATATATATATATATATATATATATATATATATATATATATATATATATATATATATATATATATATGTTATGAGTAACAAGGTTATTAATGGCGGGTGTAAAATCAAGTCCACAGGGCCGGACATTTTACCTCCTCTTCAATGTAAATTAATCTTCGGTTCTTCTTCAGGATCCGTGTTAATCCCCCGTCTCTCTCAATGCTATCCGACCTGGAGATCCTCAGACCCCTTTCAGAGTGGGGCAGGAGAACCTATTCAGATACCAGGGATGGGTTTAGACGTCAGTTCCATAGCGCTCCCCACCCCACTCCACGCCGGGTACAATCCCCTTCTGTATAGGGTAATGCTCTTCAAGGTCTTGGCTTTGCTGTGTGCCCCCAGGACGCAGCCTTGATCATCTGGCTTTGATCAGGCTGGCTCTGTAAGCCGGATCTGCTGTGGCTGAGGTGGTAGCTGTGGTGGTGGTGGTAGCTGTGGTGGTAGCGGTGTTGGTGGTAACTGTGGTGGTAGTGGTAGCGGTGGTAGCTGTGGTGGTAGTGGTGTTGGTGGTAGCTGTAGTGGTAGTGGTGTTGGTGGTAGCTGTGGCGGTGGTGGTGATCTTGGTGACTTGCTTCAAGCTGGACGTCTTGCTCTCCATACTGCCACATGGCGGGTCTGCCACAGGACCTGTGTGGTGCCTTTAAGACGTAACCCTGACGGTGAGGTACTGGAGGGCGGGTCTGGGATGAGGTACTGGAGGGCGGGTCTGGGATGAATCCCTGATTATCTGGCTCATCAAAGTGGCTTCAGAATGAAAAGCCTTGACGTTGGAGGATTCTACAGGAAAGGTATTGGCTTAGCAAAGCGACTTTAAGATATAATCTTAACACTGCACAAGATGTGTTCATCTAAACCAGTGTTTGTATTCTGTGTACGTAAACACTCCACCTGCCAGTATCAAGTGTAAATCCACTGACAAAGTCACTGACATAACCACAATAATAATGTGAGAGTCTATCAAGACATTATCATCATCAGCGGGGACAAAGGAAGTCGCCGTTTCCTCCTCGAAGATGGAGGGCTGGAGTGGAGAACCTACGACAACAAACTACCTCGACCCTCCCAGCGACGGCGCGTCGCTGCACGGGGAAAACCTAACCTTTTAAAGCTCGGCCAAGTTGTTGAGTGGGAGAGCGAGCGAAAAAAGCAGCGCGCACGCATCACTCACGACCCGACCCGACCCCCACTCCACCAAGCGAGGGCCTCCTGCTGTGTTCTCTGCGGCACAGAAGGCAGGCAGGCACGTTCATCTCGGAGACACGTCATACTTTAAACGCGGATGCGCCCGGAAAACCCGGCCTTTAAATTTAAGTGCAGCTGAAAAATGTTCAGTAGTGAGGCGAGTGGCGCGGAACACTTGCACTAACACAGACACAATACATAAACCTCTTCCCACAACACAACAGTGTAAACATTATACACTGCTCAACGCTCGGCCTGAAAATATCAAAAACATATTGGACGGCCCGCTGGAATGAACCGTCCGGTGGAATGGACAGCCCAGTGGAATGGACGACTCAGCGGAATGGACGGCCCAGTGGAATGGACCGCCACAATGACAACTTTAAGAACAGACTGAACAATAAGAGATCTAGTTCTCCCATGAACCAGGCTTTCACGGGTGTGTCGGGCCTGCAGACGGCGGCCTCAAACAGACTGGTGTATCACTGGACCAACACAGCTGCGACTTGGCGCCAGATCCAGCTGAGGGGTTAGAGGCAAGCCCCCACAACCGCCTTCGTATCTTCGTATATCATAACCACATAATATCAGGACCAGTTTTGTAGGTCTCTCCCGGACTGCGCTCCGATCAGAAGCAGGGCTTGTTAGGAAGACCGTCCTTGACAAAGACTGTTCACTGAAGACGATACGATTTTGTGGTACACAACACATCTACTGTGTGTGTGTGTGTGTGTGTGTGTGTGTGTGTGTGTGTGATACCATCATCCACAAGTGAGATACACCTTCCGTACAACATGTATGGATGTAGTCGCTGGGAACTTGCGTCGGCAGCGGCAGGTGAAGGTCTGACGAGCGACCAACGAGGCAATCCAACCCTACTGCCAATTTCACGGTTCAACGCTCACGAAGGTGGGCTGTGCGGACGGTGGGTGTGTGGCGCTGGTGTCGACTTGAACGACATACACCTCCTGGATACAGGGGGTTGGAAACCTGCATGTGTGTATGGTCACTTACGAGTGTAGGGTATATGAAGTGAGCACAACGAGACGACGACCCTTCAGCACGACCCTTGAGGATGGAGGGGGAGGGTCTGACCCGTGTGGTCTGTAAACACACATAAGACTCAAGGATGTTATACAACTTAAGGATAAACGACCTGTTATCACGGCAGTACCCTACACACCCACACACACACACACACACACACACACACACACACCAGCGAAAAACTCCTACGATGCCATTTTATTATGCAAACAAAGGCGAGTCCATTAGAACGCCCGGGCGGGGGAGTCCAGTCTCCTGCGTAGTGATGATGCTCCTTGGCCAGGGAGTGGGCTCGTCCTCTCTATGGCGAGGCCAGGGTTGGGGGGAAGGTGAACTACCCGAGAGAGAGAGAGAGAGAGAGAGAGACAGAGAGAGAGAGAGAGAGAGAGAGAGAGAGTAAAACACGAGAGAGGGTGAGGGGGAATGAGATAAAAACCACACGAAACAAAGTGACGTCCTTCAAGAGAATGACGTTCAAAGGTTGAAAAAAAAAAGTGTGAGTGAGGGGGGAGAGAGAGAGAGAGAGAGAGAGAGTAAAACACGAGAGAGGGTGAGGGGGAATGAGATAAAAACCACACGAAACAAAGTGACGTCCTTCAAGAGAATGACGTTCAAAGGTTGAAAAAAAAAAGTGTGAGTGAGGGGGGAGAGAGAGAGAGAGAGAGAGAGAGAGAGAGAGAGAGAGAGAGAGAGAGAGAGAGAGGACACCAGGGGAGAGGTGAGAGCTTAAAGTAGTACCCTATTCTTCCAAGTACCCTCTCACAATCCCAGCTCCGTGCCTCTCACACAGGCACAGGACTCTCCCTCTCCGCTACCCACACACTCTCCTGAGACGTATGGTGCACTAACACCCACCACACATTTTCTTTATATAGAAAATCATTTCATTTTCCTCACCGTTATTTCTATGGACCTTCATCCAATGCTTCTCATTTTCTATCCATACATTCATTTTTTTTCAATACGTTTCTAGTCTTTCAGATCCATTCCTATTCCCACATTTCCCCCACCCATTTCCGTTCCCAGAAAGAGATATCCATTCCCATTCCTGGATCTTCCTACCCATTACTCTTCTTGTATTATCAGGTCTTATCTATGACTGCTCTTCCTGCTATTCCCGTCACACATTTTCCACCATCCTCTTCTCCACATTCTACCCTTCCTGCGTTGTCTGTCCTTCTCCTGTTCTTTGGTTACAACACCCATTCCGTTTTCTCTCGTCCATATGCCATTTTCTTTGCGCTGTACACGAAAACATTGCTTCCATTTTCAGGTCCAGATTTCTCTGTTTCCTTAACTCTCTCTCTCTCTCTCTCTCTCTCTCTCTCTCTCTCTCTCTCTCTCTCTCTCTCTCTCTCTCTCTCTCTTAACTCTGCCACCCGGCGCCTCCCTCCGTCCTCCGCTGCTCTGCATACAAATCTGTCAATTCCCTCCAAGGCATCACAGGTCGGGTCTCCCGCCAGCTACCTGCCCAACCCGGCCACCTACACAGATTTACACAAGAAAATGGGAATCAGGCAACACCTGGTAACTCTCTCTCTCTCTCTCTCTCTCTCTCTCTCTCTCTCTCTCTCTCTCTTCTCTCTCTCCATGGGAAAGAAAAGGTTTTCAAAAAAAGAAAAATATATACATATATTTGGAGGGGAAGGTATATTAAAAAAAACGGCAACAATATCTAGAGGAAAGAAAATGGGGAACAGTATTTGTATATAACATTTCTAAAACGACAAAAACATGTGGGCAACAATAACTGGGGAAAAAAAAGAATATTGTCAAAACTGTTTCAGCGGCAGATATTAAACTAAAACTGTTTTATCTGCACTACTTACCAAGCGGGAATCTTCAGGTTAAAATAATTTCCAAATAGCAATAATATGGGGATGACGTCATCAGCGGGTGGTTGGTCACACTTGTAACACAAGCAATACTTACCGGGTTAATAGTCCTACAGGAAGCAATACTATGGTCTCTGTATCATACAGCGGAAATACACTCAAGGGAGAAGTTCGTTATACAACAAGGGAACAGTTCGTTATGCACTCACAGGCAGTTCGCTATACGACACACTCAGGGAGCAGTTCGTTATACAACACACTCAGGGCGCAGTTCGTTACACAACACACCCAGGGAGCAGTTCGTTATACAACATACCCAGGGAGCAGTTCGTTATACAACATACCCAGGGAGCAGTTCGTTATACAACATACCAAGGGAGCAGTTCGTTATACAACATACCCAGGCAGCAGTTCGTTATACAACACGCCACATTACTACGTGGAATAGTTCAGTGAAGCTCATCTTCTCAAACGGTATGTGGCATGAACAATGTTCCGGCGGCCAATTGTACGGACGCATACGTCATGGACTGCCACATCTACGGAAGCATATTTGGCCAGCAGGAACATTGTGGCCGTCATGACTACAGGTAGGGAGGCCTCATCACCCACGTCACACACCCCTAGCGAGGATTTTACTCCCCTCCACCTCCCAGTGTAGACAGAACAAAGGAATACTTTAAAGAACTTGGTGTGAGGGTTGCCAGGTATCTGGCCTGGGGGTTGGTCGCAACCTCCTCTCCCGGGGTCCTATCTCAACTCTCAACATTATATATATATATATATATATATATATATATATATATATATATATATATATATATACATATATATATATATATCCGTATACGTATGTGTGTACCTGTGTTTACACACATTATATTTGTTATTTCACACTAGACATCTCTGGTCACTTCCACAATTCAGAATAAAAACAAACCAAACATTCGCCAACATTACTTTCCTTCGCCTGAATTAAGTGCAAGTTGAAATCCTAGATGACTACCTCCTCCCAGAAGTTGGCGTCTATCCCAAACGTCTCTCCAGCAATCGCTTTAAGCACCGACCACTCTTCCCGGCGTTTAATCTAACCAGCGATCAACTTATCCAACGATCAATTTCCCTGGCGATAACTTCACCCAGCGTTTACCCACCACCAGCGATCAGTTCGTACAGCATTCACTCTCCACCGCGCTCAAACCCCTCACGATCGCTCACGCTTGTCAGACCTCTAACCCGACTCTCTCCAGAGGCAATCGCCCTTTTACCTCTCCCTGGCCAATCACCCTCACTCTCCCTCGATTCTACCAGCACTCACATCTTCCCTCATTTACTCTCCCTGGGTCTCCAACGCCCCTCCATACTCTCCCACTAAGCTGGGGAGAAGGAGTTACCCAGCCTACACCTAACCAAGTCACACCTTAACTTGGCCAGCTAACTCGGTCTGGCCACACCTCCAGCACGCCACATCTCCACTACCACCACTTCCTCCATCATCTCCCCCACCACCCACCACCAACACCACTTCCTCCATCATCTCCCCCACCACCCACCACCACACCACTTCCTCCATCATCTCCCCCCACCCACCACCACCACCACTTCCTCCATCATCTCCCCACCACCCACCACCACCACCACTTCCTCCATCATCTCCCCACCACCACCACACCACTTCCTCCATCATCTCCCCCACCACCACCACTTCCTCCATCATCTCCACCACCACCACCACCCGCCTTGCATCAACCATCTCCTGGGGTGGAGAGTAATCGCCCCCGAGCCATAGTCTCCCGGAAAGGTTTTACCGGGGATTACCCGGGATTTATAGACCGGAGGCGGTCTGGTCATGTGACGTGGAACACCTAATCGTGGCGCGCACGCACGCGCACACACACACACACACACACACACACACACACACACACACAACACTTGTCATGCACCTACATCAGACGTGCCAAATCTTGCAGTTTATTTACCTGCTGCTCAGGTCTGGAGAATGCATGATTGTAGGTCATGATGACCTGTGACACCAGGACAGAGAGAGGGGGTCATGAGGCATGAGTATGAGGGGGGGTGGGGGTATGAGGTAGAGGTCACAGTAGCCAGCCTTGACCCCCGGGTCAACACACAACACATGATGATATCAGACAACACTGTCAACACAACACGTGTTGTGACCCACGCTGGGGAGTCTCGGGGGCTCCTCTCTATCCCCATGGCTCGGTCTGACACCCGGCCGCCCTACACTGCTCCTGTGATCAATCAGGCTGTTAGAGGCCGACAGAGATCCACCCCTCACCCCTCCCTGCCCTCCAAAACGTGGCTGGTCAGGTCCACTACAGATGTGCGTCTACACAGCAACCTCAAGTTCCCCTGGACAGGACCATGTCATCTCACACGTGGACAATCTTATCTCTTATCGTATCTGTACGACCGTTCTAATCTTCATGGTGTTATCTTCGAACATTTCATTAACCCTCGCTCTGCACAGGTCCATCCTAACTCTACGCTCCCCACACGCCACATTTAACTACACCTTAACCACATCATAACTCTACGCCTTCCACCCACCGTGTTTACCTATCTGACTCATGTGGGGTCTCGTATCTATCTCATCTCAGTTTTAGAGAGAGAGAGAGAGAGAGAGAGAGAGAGAGAGAGAGAGAGAGAGAGAGAGAGAGAGAGAGAGAGAGAGAGAGAGAGAGAGAGATTGTCCTATCTGATTTTTCTTTTTTCTATCAGAGAAGAGGAAAAACATATTTGAATACGCAATATGAACTTTCAACTGGCTAATGGACTGGACTACATTATGCAAACCATGTTTCAAAGCCGCATCTGAGCGATGTGGGGTTACGCCGGGAACCCTCTTGGGTTGTTAAGACATGATCATACGAGTCCAATTCGACCCGCCTGATCAACATGGAATACTTCAAGTGATTACGGACGACACAAAGCTTCACTACGACGTTACGACCGTTGAGCACCAAGGACGACCCTGCAGTACGACCATCGCGCCAGAGGGTCGTACTGCCCTTGCCCGAGGGTCGTGCGTGGTTCCACCAGCCGTGTCTAGGTGGCACCACGACGAACCCCCCGCAAGGCTTCCCTGAAGCAACAACTCGAGAGAGAGAGAGAGAGAGAGAGAGAGAGAGAGAGAGAGAGAGAGAGAGAGAGAGAGAGAGAGAGAGAGAGAGAGAGACTCCCGTCCCAACAGCCAATTATAAAATTCCATTACATATGAGTCCACTCCCCCACCCGCTATGGACTTGACTCTCTACAGTCGAATCAACCAAACTCAATTTCAGGTTGGAACCATTTACACGGGAAACAGTAAAGTCCGCCTTAGTCACAGGGGTTCTAACACAGGAGGGGAATATATAGGCTCTTCCACATTACCGACATATTCAATACATATATCTACATCTAATGCATAAAAAATCAAAAATTCTCATCTACCACTTTGCAAACCAGTTATATAAATGTAAATTTAATTGAAAGCACACACGACATATATACATGATATATATATATATATATATATATATATATATATATATATATATATATATATATATATATATATATATATTGAATTCCTGAAACCGTTCCGTGCGAGGCACGGGCAACATATACTTTATAAGTGTTAAGTGGGAGAGAGAGTGTTTCCCCGTGGCCACTACCGCCTCCTGCTGACGCTAAGACATTGTTGCTGCCAGAATACATCGCCATCACCAGTCCTACAGTACCTAATACAATATTCCAGCACCTAATACAATATGCCGGAGTATAATACAATACTTCGACACCTCAGACAACATTCCACTACATAATATGATATTCCTCTACCTAACAGAGCAAGTCACACGCGAAATATACTTACGTACTAAAATCTATTTTCACACAAAAATTAGGGAAAATCAAACATGCAAATCTACATTACATTTCATTTATTCACGCCATATGCAAAACTAATTTGCATACTACATGCCCACCTAATTACTCTCACTCTGTCTTGGGTAATTTTTACCTGTCTACGTTCTTCTGTTTTCATGATAAGTACGTGCTAAGTTTTAAATTATGTTTTTAAGATAAAATCTAACTAAATTTGAAACTTATCAAAGACTAACATATAACAAACAGACATCGATCAAATGTTCTAATGAGGCATTTGCAGAAACGAAGTTTTTACCGAAGTTCCAACAACTTCGTAATATGGAATGTGAGAAAAAAAAATGTCTAAATTACATAGATAAATATGACAACATGCCGTAACAACGTATGATAACCTAGTCTTTGGCTTAACCCCTTACGAGTCTGGTCGTACACTAGGCCATGATACGACGAGGGTCGTACCGTCGAGGACAAATGGTGGTTAACAAGATGGTTAAGCTGGGTTATGCGAACCATCAAGACGAGACTGACAAAACAAATGGTACGTTTCTATGGCAATTTTCATCTGTAGCTTCAAATATAAAAAAATATATGGAATTTCAAAATGTAATATATATATATATATATATATATATATATATATATATATATATATATATATATATATATATATATAGAGAGAGAGAGAGAGAGAGAGAGAGAGAGAGAGAGAGAGAGAGAGAGAGAGAGAGAGAGGTGTTGGTGGAGTAGTGATTGGGGTAGTGGGGTATGTAAGTGTTCGGACGACAGCACAAGATAGACATCTGGTGTTGGCTACGGTTTATTAACTGGTCTCCACGTTACGTGTATGTTTTATCCTATCAAAAAACTGTGTGTGTCTGTGGGAGAAATATATAGGGCCCAACTGATGCACATCTTCCAGTCCGTAAATACACATAAGAGCTGGTGATCACAAACCCAAACTACATAAACGCTCAGATAAATAGAGTTGCACATATAATGTATTATAATATCGACACAGTCTGTAGAAAATGAAAAAAAGACTGGGTGTTCGCTTCTATATTCCCCGAAGCCAAGGTCAGAGCCAAGCCAGGGATTTCGAATGCAGGGAGATGTGACGTCACCAGGCCAACGATCCGCCCGCCCGGGGTCTCTACTCTCTCCGGCCTGAATACATGAGGTATTGAGCCACAAGGGATTCTAGATCTTTTGCCGCAGGGCTGTAAGAGGTAATATTTCTTGGCCAATTGTCTACGCATGAAGTACTGAGACATGAGGGATTCCCGACCTTGTGCCAGACTGTCGTAGAGTCTAATATCCCTCTTCGCACTAAGGGTGTACACGCAGATTCGAAGCAAAAGGAATCTAGAACTTGTAGCGCGGTGTCGTAACGACTACAATCCTCCGCGGTGAGGGTTCTAGATGGTTCTAATTGCAAGATGGCGTCATGCGCGTCATCAAGGAAGAATAAGACACCGAACTCAGAATAACACACAAGATTCCATTAAGTATGAAAAATTCTCATTCCAGGTATTCAAATTTTCCAGATTTATACAAAGAGCATCTCTGGATGTATGTTTATCTTTCGACTCGGGATTATTTGATGTCCTCAAAAATTTTAATATTCTTCGGCAAGAATTGGGGGGAGGGGGAGGGGGTGGGGGGGAGGGGGGAGGGGGGGGAGGGGGGAGATCTTTTTTTTAATATTATATGCCAAAAATATTCGTGTCACTAGGCATCCATTATTTCTCCGCTATAATAGACCAAAGAAAATGGGGTAGCACGCCTTCACTTCGCCCCTTTAATCTCTCGAGCACGACGGCACGACCCTTGAGCACGACGGTACGACCCTTGAGCACGACGGTACGACCCTTGAGCAAGACGGTACGACCCTTGAGCACGACGGTACGACCCTTGAGCACGACGGTACGATCCTTGAGCACGGCTGAACGATCCTTGAGCAAGAGAGAGAGAGGAGAGAGAGAGAGAGAGAGAGAGAGAGAGAGAGAGAGAGAGAGAGAGAGAGAGAGTTTACAACTGGTTTCAGTGCCAGTCTCTCTCTCTCTCTCTCTCTCTCTCTCTCTCTCTCTCTCTCTCTCTCTCTCTCTCTAACAACAAGGACACCAATCACAATTTCCAAGGATCAAATCGTAACCCCCAATCGTTTTCGAGTGGATTGTAGGCGCGCGACCAATCACACCAGCTCTTTCTGGTTCGACGCTTAGACCAATCACGGGAGCTGGTGACGGACCCTGGACCAATCGGGGACCGGCGATACAATCTTCAGGACCAATCACACAACGGTTCAGGTACCCTCAGCCAATCACGGTCTCGGGGCGAGGTGGATTTGCACGTCTGGCCCAATCACAGCCGATAACGTCATAAGGGCGCCAGAAGGCTTGACCTCTGACGGGAACATCGACCTCGGCTGACCTGATTATCATATCTAGCGCCTCCCGCGGTGATTGGCTGAGCAGATGTGGCGTTTGATGTGGAGGCTTTGACCTGACCCCATAATGACCCTCCTAGTCTCAACCAGCAGTTTAGTGAAAACTATTGTCTGTGGTCACACACACACACACACACACACACACACACACACACACACACACGCACACACACACACACACACATATATATATATATATATATATATATATATATATATATATATATATGTTGTTCATACTTGTTCATACTACTTGCCATTTCCCGCGTCAGCGAGGTAGCGTTAAGAAGAGAGGACTGAGCCTTTGAGGGAATATCCTCACTTGGCCCCCTTCTCTGTTCCTTCTTTTGGAAAATTAAAAAAGAGTGGGGAGGATTTCCAGCCCCCCGCTCCCTCCCCTTTCAGTCGCCTTCTACGACACGCAGGGAATACGTGGGAAATATTCTTTCTCCCCTATCCCCAGGGATAATATATATATATATATATATATATATATATATATATATATATATATATTTTTTTTTTTTTTTTTTTTTTTTATACTTTGTCGCTGTCTCCCGCGTTTGCGAGGTAGCGCAAGGAAACAGACGAAAGAAATGGCCCAACCCCCCCCCCCCATACACATGTACATACACACGTCCACACACGCAAATATACATACCTACACAGCTTTCCATGGTTTACCCCAGACGCTTCACATGCCTTGCTTCAATCCACTGACAGCACGTCAACCCCTATATACCACATGACTCCAATTCACTCTATTTCTTGCCCTCCTTTCACCCTCCTGCATGTTCAGGCCCCGATCACACAAAATCTTTTTCACTCCATCTTTCCACCTCCAATTTGGTTTCCCTCTTCTCCTCGTTCCCTCCACCTCCGACACATATATCCTCTTGGTCAATCTCTCCTCACTCATTCTCTCCATGTGCCCAAACCATTTCAAAACACCCTCTTCTGCTCTCTCAACCACGCTCTTTTTATTTCCACACATCTCTCTTACCCTTACGTTACTTACTCGATCAAACCACCTCACACCACACATTGTCCTCAAACATCTCATTTCCAGCACATCCATCCTCCTGCGCACATCTCTATCCATAGCCCACGCCTCGCAACCATACAGCATTGTTGGAACCACTATTCCCTCAAACATACCCATTTTTGCTTTCCGAGATAATGTTCTCGACTTCCACACATTTTTCAAGGCTCCCAAAATTTTCGCCCCCTCCCCCACCCTATGATCCACTTCCGCTTCCATGGTTCCATCCGCTGACAGATCCACTCCCAGATATCTAAAGCACTTCACTTCCTCCAGTTTTTCTCCATTCAAACTCACCTCCCAATTGACTTGACCCTCACCCCTACTGTACCTAATAACCTTGCTCTTATTCACATTTACTCTCAACTTTCTTCTTCCACACACTTTACCAAACTCAGTCACCAGCTTCTGCAGTTTCTCACATGAATCAGCCACCAGCGCTGTATCATCAGCGAACAACAATTGACTCACTTCCCAAGCTCTCTCATCCCCAACAGACTTCATACTTGCCCCTCTTTCCAGGACTCTTGCATTTACCTCCTTTACAACCCCATCCATAAACAAATTAAACAACCATGGAGACATCACACACCCCTGCCGCAAACCTACATTCACTGAGAACCAATCACTTTCCTCTCTTCCTACACGTACACATGCCTTACATCCTCGATAAAAACTTTTCACTGCTTCTAACAACTTGCCTCCCACACCATATATTCTTAATACCTTCCACAGAGCATCTCTATCAACTCTATCATATGCCTTCTCCAGATCCATAAATGCTACATACAAATCCATTTGCTTTTCTAAGTATTTCTCACATACATTCTTCAAAGCAAACACCTGATCCACACATCCTCTACCACTTCTGAAACCGCACTGCTCTTCCCCAATCTGATGCTCTGTACATGCCTTCACCCTCTCAATCAATACCCTCCCATATAATTTACCAGGAATACTCAACAAACTTATACCTCTGTAATTTGAGCACTCACTCTTATCCCCTTTGCCTTTGTACAATGGCACTATGCACGCATTCCGCCAATCCTCAGGCACCTCACCATGAGTCATACATACATTAAATAACCTTACCAACCAGTCAACAATACAGTCACCCCCTTTCTTAATAAATTCCACTGCAATACCATCCAAACCTGCTGCCTTGCCGGCTTTCATCTTCCGCAAAGCTTTTACTACCTCTTCTCTGTTTACCAAATCATTTTCCCTAACCCTCTCACTTTGCACACCACCTCGACCAAAACACCCTATATCTGCCACTCTGTCATCAGACACATTCAACAAACCTTCAAAATACTCATTCCATCTCCTTCTTACATCACCGCTACTTGTTATCACCTCCCCATTTACGCCCTTCACTGAAGTTCCCATTTGCTCCCTTGTCTTACGCACCCTATTTACCTCCTTCCAGAACATCTTTTTATTCTCCCTAAAATTTACTGATAGTCTCTCACCCCAACTCTCATTTGCCCTTTTTTTCACCTCTTGCACCTTTCTCTTGACCTCCTGTCTCTTTCTTTTATACTTCTCCCACTCAATTTCATTTTTTCCCTGCAAAAATCGTCCAAATGCCTCTCTCTTCTCTTTCACTAATACTCTTACTTCTTCATCCCACCACACACTACCCTTTCTAAACAGCCCACCTCCCACTCTTCTCATGCCACAAGCATCTTTTGCGCAATCCATCACTGATTCCCTAAATACATCCCATTCCTCCCCGACTCCCCTTACTTCCATTGTTCTCACCTTTTTCCATTCTGTACACAGTCTCTCCTGGTACTTCCCCACACAGGTCTCCTTCCCAAGCTCACTTACTCTCACCACCTTCTTCACCCCAACATTCACTCCTCTTTTCTGAAAACCCATACAAATCTTCACCTTAGCCTCCACAAGATATATATATATATATATATATATATTTTTTTTTTTTTTTTTTTTTTTTTTTTTTTTTCATACTATTCGCTATTTCCCGCGATAGCGAGGTAGCGTTAAGAACAGAGGACTGGGCCTTTGAGGGAATATCCTCACCTGGACCTCTTCTCTGTTCCTTCTTTTGGAAAAAAAAAAAAAAAAAAAAAAAAAAAAAAAAAAAAAAAGGACGTTCATACCAGCAAGACATAATCCTTCAAATTAAGACACGAGATAAAAATCCTTCCAAGTTGGGAGTAGAAAAAAATCCATCCATAAGCTCAATTAATCCTAAAAAATCCTCACTTCACAAATCCTCATTAATCGCTATGATGTCGGGTGAGGCCTTCATGGGATTTAAGTAATCCCGGCTTTCCTGGGATTTAAGTAGTCTCCAGTCTTCCCAGAATGTAAATAATCCCTCGTCTTCCCTGGGATTTAAGTAATCACCAGTTTATAACTAAGGTAAACAAACCCAGAAAATTTGGACCATTTCTTCCATCAAGGTTTTTCCCTGAGAGGAAGTTGACTGGTTTATATTAAACACAAGGTTTATCGCAGGTTTTATTGTAGCTTCGGACTTTGGGATGGTTTAAATGGATTTATGAGATTTAAATTAAATCACGATTGCTTTACTGTTATTGTAGAATGTGAGAAGCGAACACCCACATGTTTCCTCAAGAGCCTTTGACATGAAATTAAAAAAAATCTTACTTAAAACCAATTTACATACAATCATATACTTGGCTTCAAGACCTGGTAATGGTTTATATGAACTCGGGTTGGTTTATATGAACTCGGGTTGGTTTATATAGGCTTAGGAATGGTTTAGATGGTCTTATGGTGACTGAGAATTCAGGAACCACTATACATGGTTTCCAATCAATGATTGGTAACGATTAGCTTGGGGGAGGAGGGTGTAGGAGTAATCTCCACTTGTTTCACGTGTGCTGATTAGCATAAATGATTACCACGTTGTACTTTCATATGGTCGGAGGATTAGAAACCCTTTAAAAATCGATTGGAAATCCAATCTTGATTAAAACACCACTTGGTCTCACGCTAGATTAGAAGCCATAACATGACGACCTTTGCAAACCACGACACGACCGACAATCTGGGCCCGGGTCGTGGTTACGACCTCCTCGCCCATCACCACGGCACGACCCTCGAGAGCCCCCCCCCCCGGGTCAAAGGTCGGGTCAGCTGCAGCACCGTCGACAACCTTGCCCCCCTCACCCCCCCCCCACACACAACCACAGTAGCCCTAAAGAAAGGCCTTACAATCGATGACTCTGTCATTAAGACGGGAAAAGAGGGGGGAGGGCGGGCGGCACCAGGGCCGGGTTCAAACCAGCGGTTCTGTACAAGATAGCGTTCGATAGGCAACCCAGTCATTACGGAGGCACAGAGAGAGAGAGAGAGAGAGAGAGAGAGAGAGAGAGAGAGAGAGAGAGAGAGAGAGAGAGAGAGAGAGAAGGGGGGCTGGGGGGGTAGAAGGGAAGGGAGGGGGGAGAGGGTCTTTTGTTGCCGGGTCGTGTGAGCTATGAGCACACCACACGACACCTTAAACTACTGCCCCGCGCCGCACACACACACACACACACACACACGCTCAATACAACGCAAGAGGGGGTGAGGGTGGTTCCCCCTCTATCTGTTTTCTACACCATCTGGGATCATATATGTAACACTAACGGGCCAAACAGGTTAGGTCTCCTACAAATATCATTGGATATTGCACTTTATGATAATGATAAAACCTCTGGATATATATATATATATAAATATATATATATATATATATATATATATATATATATATATATATATATATATATATATACAATATTTGTGCAGGAAAATATCGACAAAAATAACAGCAGAATCACACAGAGGCTAACAAGCAAATAGGGAAAGAAGCGCACAAAAGAAAACGGGACGGAAGTGATGAAGAAGACAACATGGCGGGCGTCAGGCCGGTGGAGGGAACAGCTGGTCTGGCGACGACGTGCGCCATCTGCTGCAAACACCAGCAACGTCCAGGGCGACACCTCCATCAGTTGTATGGCGTGGGTAACAGCCCCGCTGAGGGCGGACGAAGAGCAGGAGAGAGACGGGGTCTGGGCAGAATGGACGGCCAGATTAAAGAGAACAATTTCGCCGCTCCCGGAATATGGTCGTTCTCGAGTCTACAGATCCGTCAGCACGACGGCAAGACGACCCGTGAGCACGAGGGTGCGACGACCCCTCAAGGGTCTAGTGGTCAGGTCGGTCGGGCCATCTCGCACACACACACAGGAGGTCGTACCGTCGTGTTCAAGGGTCGTGCCATCATGCTCGTGTCGTACCGTCGTGTTCCAAGAGTCGTACCATCGTGTTCAAGGGTCGTATCGTCGTGTTCAAGGGTCGTACCATCATGCTCGTGTCGTACCGTCGTGTTCCAAGGGTCGTACCGTTGTGTTCAAGGGTCGTACCGTCGTGCTCTGGGTGTCGGACTAAGCTGTACATTTTCCTTCACTTTCCGTACCAGAATAATGCCACCAGAACCAGCTTTACATCATGACTATCCACACCAAATCCTCTTCAAATATCATTCCAACATTTCATACGCAATTTTCTCGTTAGACATATATAGCCTTCTGTGTGTGTGTGTGTGTGTGTGTGTGTGTGTGTGTGTGTGTGTGTGTGTGTGTGTAGTGTTCATAAAATCAACAATGTTTCAGGGTCTACAATTTCTCAGTATTCATATAATGCCATGTTCGTTTATGGTCTGCTATAATGGCCTTCAGGTCCGTCGTGTTACACACTTGGGATTTCTGTTTAGACCACAACAATGTAATTTCCACATCTGGTCAAATATAGGATTTTGTCTTGCATTATATCTTTCTGTTTGCATTCAAGAATATATGAAATTTTCAGCTATAACAGAAATCCTCTCCTCCCGTTTTTCATTTTCCAAAAGAAGGAACAGAGAAGGGGACCAAGTGAGGATATTACCTCTAAGGCTCAGTCCTCTGTTCTTACCGCTACCTCACTCACGCGGGAAAAGACGAATATATATATATATATATATATATATATATATATATATATATATATATATATATATATATATATATATGATCTGCCTAGTTGCCTCCTGGCTGGCAGTAGAGAGATTATCTCAGGTTCACACCTGACCCTTAAGCATATGAAAGGTCATGTGAGGTGACCTGACGCTGCTCAACCTTCACCTGTGATGACGAATTTCTGTATCACATCTCACGTCAGTCTCGTGTCTCCACCGTAACGTCTGCCTGGGAATACATACTTCTCCATCATTGGTTTTCATTCATTACGATCACTGGTCACTGTAGCTTTACATTTTCTTCACTTCCACCACACCTAATTACAGGTCAACCTCATTGGAGTATTAGAATGATGACCTGGAAACATGTTAAACATTATGGGAGTAAAAAGTTGTTACTGGGAATGCGGCCGGTGTGGGCTGGGGGTTGTGATATATTACCGGGAGTTGTGAGGCGCTGGCTGGCGTGCCCGGCCCAGTACTCCGCGAGATTACACGTGTGTCTCTCTCCCTCCACCACCACCACCCGACGCCACTCCGGACCTACATCCACTCCGGAACACGACGGTTCCATCCTTCAACACGACGGTACGATCCTTAACCAAGAAGGTACAACCCGTCGAGCACGACGGTGCGACCCTCGAGCACGACGGTACGACCACTCGAGCACGACGGTGCGACCCTTGAGCACGACCGTCCGACCTTTGAGCACGACGGTAAGACCCTCTAGCACGACAGCACGACCCTTGGGCACGACGGTACGACCCTTGAGCGGAAAGGTACGACCCTTGCGGGTCATGTCGGGGATCGTAACGTCGTCCTTGAAGGTCGTGCTCCAAATGCGCACGAGTTATAATACCGTCCTTCTCAAAGGTCGTGCTGACGTGCCGTCGTGAGTCGTACCGTCGTGCACGAGGGATCCCATCCCTCCCTCAACCCTGGTGGTTGGAATATGTTCGCCACATCACACAGGAACGAGCCATTATCCCCCCGGAGCATTAAATGGCAAGACCTTTTCCAGCCCAAGCGGCAAAATTTCAATCCGTAATAACACCAGTGCGTTCCAGCATGGCGGTATATGTCGAGGACTACGACGCTGGAATTCCAGTATGTCTACAAGCTGCTCCTCCTCAGCGTCTGTCGAGGATGACATGAAGAGAAGAATAGGTATCTTGGCGTAATGGCAAAAGACAACATGTTGTCTCCCCGAGATGGCAACACTTCCAAGGTCGAAGGCTGTTGCCAGCCGAAGCATCCACTCGATCTTATGATGTTTTCATCACTCCAAGAACTCGATCCACATAAGAAATGATCTGTAACGAAGGAGAAAATCAACGGTTGTCAACAGTAAAACAGACGGAGTTACAAGCCCCACATCACAACGGTTATAATAAAGTAGTTGTAACATTAGACCAGAAGGTGCGGTTAGGTGGCAACTGTGTAACATGATATCAGTTACCGCTGGCGGATTTTTCCCTTCAAACATGGCCATAAGAAATCGCCGATCCCTGGCAATAATGTAGTGAAGATATGGCGTCTTTTCTATGTTAATTCCAACGGATTATCTCATCTCTATGATAATGTACTTAACTAATGATATCCTCAGCATGATATATGGTATTATTATGAAAATCTGGGAGATTTAATATCTCGCCTCCCAAACTAGGCCAATAGGACACGAATATATATATATATATATATATATATATATATATATATATATATATATATATATATATATATATATATATATATATATATAAGGTTTGTGACAAGATGAAAGCATTTAAAAACATCTTGTTTTCCATTCAGTCTCGTCCTTCAGTGAATGAAGCCGTGATGAATGACTTACCGAGTGGACCAGTGAATGACTGAGCTGACGACCTGGTGATGAATGACTGAACGAACCAGTGAATGAAGCAGTGGTCACACAGGTCAAGCTGCTGTGCCTGGCCGGCCTGCCAGCGTATCTACTTTATTTACACTGCTGCCCCACAATGTTTACACTGAAGATAACATTCCTGTTTACATTGTAAATGATAATCTGGGGCCGGGGTCTTGCCACTGTTTACACTGTAAATGACACTCCAGTGAGACATTGTTTCGCCATTGTTTACATTGTAAATGACACACTAGGGAGGCAGTGTGACAGTGTGTTGCTATTATTTACGTTGTAAACCAGACTTCCAGGAGACAGTTTTTGATATTTCTTTTTTCTAAACTGCCAACCACTCCACCTTCCACCTAGTCAGTCACCTTGATGTGGGGTTGAAGGGACTGATATTTGCCTTGCTATGGGTTTAGGTATTTACCTTGCCGTGGGGTTTGAACGCCCCTGCTGCTGTGGCTGCGTAAAGGCAACATTTTCTTATATTTCTCTCTCTTTTTCAAGATGGCTGGGACAGGGCAGAGTCTCTTGCGGCACTGCCCTTGCGTTGGCCTTAGTGAGTCTCTCTCTCTCTCTCTCTCTCTCTCTCTCTCTCTCTCTCTCTCTCTCTCTCTCTCTCTTGTCGAGGATCTGGTTTCTCTTGCCGTGCCTTCCTGCAATACGGTGGGGTGGGGGGGGGGGGAGGACTGTTTGCTTGCTTGCTTCATGTAAACACACAGACCCCGAGTGATGTGCCAACATTTGCTCGCATCAAAAGCTATCTTAGTATCTTTCCCGTCTTGATATAACTTCACCAGCTATCTTGGTATTTTTCCCTTGATATCATATGACTTAAATATTATATTTCTCCCCTAGAATGAAGGGAAATTACAAACCACAGAATTCATTACTTCTACAACTACCTAATTACCCAATCGGTGCTGGGTAAACAACGACAGTAAAAACACGAATGGGAATTGCCTGCTTCTATAAATCACCCCCAGAGATGGAGTTACCCCGGAGAAGGGCACCCCAAACAATTAAATATACCAAAGAACAAATTGACCAAACATGTGGATAATTTCCCTTTAAAGTACGTAGAACCCCCAGAGAATCAGCTACGCACAGACACAGAATATTCGCCACTCCCCCCCCCAAAAAAAAACAAATACCACAAGAAATAATTATCATCCAATCCCTCATACCCGGTAAACTAAGTCCTAATCCTTACTACTGAAGACTATTCATCCAGTCCGAATCCCTCACCATACAGAATCAGTTACCTCCACAGAAAACCGGTCAATGGTACCGGAACCCCATTGCTGGCCGAGCCTACACTGCTGGCCAACATGGGCCCATAGTGCTAGTGAGGACCCACAGTGCCACTGTAACCCCAGAGAGACAAAATACACACAACAAATAGATAGATAGATATCTAGATAGATCATTACAGGGAGACTTAGGGAGAGATAGATACGGAGATAAAGGGAGGAAGATGAAGATGAGAGAAGGGGATAACTAGACAGTTCCCAGTGCCAGCTGGGCCGATACACTCCACCACACTTCACACGGTAATCCACTAATCCCCCGGATTATCCAATAATCCCACATGTAATCCTCACTGCTAACGAGCCAATATCTCACAGCTCCCTACACCCAAGGGAGGGAAGGGAAGAGAGAGAGGGGCTCCCTTGAGGGCAAGACGGTGCGCCACACGTCAAGGTATAATCCCTGATGGTCCATCACCCCGTGGGAACGGCGGGGGATTTCAAACATGTCGTCAACAACGTAGGGGTGGAGAGCCGGCCGGGCGTCAACAGATGCACTTCACACTATCATGCCTCCATCTTCAGGATAATGGCTCAGGGTACAGTACACGGAGGATGTGTGTGTGTGTGTGTGTGTGTGTGTGTGTGTGTGTGTGTGTGTAATAATCATCATAAAAGGTACTTGGCCAATTTCTTAATACAATTCAACGTTCAACATACTCCTACAATCAGTTGAATCGTTCGTGTGACCCACAGAAAACGAGGTCGGGGTTCGGGAGGGTTACCTCGCCAGCAGCCAGGTCAGTCGCTACCACCAAGTGCCAGACACGAAGGTAATCATCAGCCAAGGTAACTGGTCCTCGGGTAATGAGGGGAAACCTGGTACCAATCATGAGTAGATAACTGGTCCAGAGTAATAAGGGGAACCTAGTACCAGTCATGAGTAGATAACTGGTCCATGAGTAATGAGGGGAAACCAACTACCAATCATGAGTAGCTAACTGGTCCTGGAGTAATGAGGGGAACCTAGTACCAATCATGAGTAGATAACTGGTCCAGAGTAATGAGGGGAACCTAGTACCAATCATGAGTAGATAACTGGTCCATGAGTAATGAGGGGAAACCAACTACCAATCATGAGTAGCTAACTGGTCCTGGAGTAATGAGGGGAACCTAGTACCAATCATGAGTAGATAACTGGTCCAGAGTAATGAGGGGAACCTAGTACCAATCATGAGTAGATAACTGGTCCATGAGTAATGAGGGGAAACCAACTACCAATCATGAGTAGCTAACTGGTCCTGGAGTAATGAGGGGAACCTAGTACCAATCATGAGTAGATAACTGGTCCAGAGTAATGAGGGGAACCTAGTACCAATCATGAGTAGATAACTGGTCCATGAGTAATGAGGGGAACCTAGTAGTAACCATGAGTAAACTCGAGTGTAAACATCCAGGAGTAATGACCCACCATGGTGGCACACACGGTACGAACACGACCTCGCTCAACAGACGAAGATAACCCACTTTCCTCCTCCAGCCATCACATTACACTTGTCTAAGTATTTCTTAAGTAATGTAAGTGCCACCGTGGGGGGGAGGCCAGATGTCACCAGCGGTACACCCGTCACCTCTGCAGGGTACGTCTTAAAGGCACACTTGCCATTCCTTACCCTTCAAATATTATGCAAATGAACCGGCACAAACAACACACCCTGAAACCAACACTGGCTCTGTGTGTGTGTGTGTGTGTGTGTGTGTGTGTGTGTGTGTGTGTGTGTGTGTGTGTGTGTGTACTCCCACAACAATATCCTACACCTCCTAATACAATAACTGTATCGTGCGATGTATATCTGTGACTGCCCAAGCGTGTCCTCAGCCGCTGGAAACAGTAATACACACACACACACACACACACACTTGACATCTCCTTAACATAACCTGGAAACAAAAACCGAATAAAATACAAACAATAATCGGGTCACCAAACACTGGTGAAGCCATTTTATGAACCATTTTATAAACGGTATTGCAGGCCATTTCATACGCCATTTTACCAACAGTATTGCAAGCCATTCAACTGAACTGTTCCTCAACATTACTTTCATATAGTAAATGGCTCATCAGAGTTGTAATCATCTTACTGTTTGCATAATTAATGGCACTGATCATTGCTATATAACAAAAGGCTCCCAGTACTATAAATTACACTAGCGACAACACTTAAACATATATTGGTACCATTTTCCCCACAGCGTTTTAAACTACCCTCAGGCAAACCAAATGCTGCCACATGTAGTCTGACCCAGTGTTGTCCCCCAACCTCCAGCAGCAACACAAGCACAACAACACTTGAGAATGCAACACAACTGGACTTGTGCGAGATGAGGGAGACACAGCGTCACCCGCTTATATGTGAGGACCATCACGCAACCACCTGGCTATGACACAAACGCCAGTACGACAATGTCGGCTACAGACGGGTCGAGAGCTGTCTGTACTGGAGGGACAAGCGACGAGACCCGTCTGTCTGTACTGGAGGGTCAAGCAACGAGACCCGTCTACCCCAGAAGAGGCTCCACCCTCAGTATACACGTATGTTGTCTCCCGCATCCCGGGAGATGTGAACCATCATGTTAGCGACCGGATCTCCGCGTCTCATCTTCTATGCGGGTTACGAGCACTTGCCTGAATCACATGTTCTTTTGCGATTCATATATATATATATATATATATATATATATATATATATATATATATATATATATATATAAGGTCTCTCTCTACAGCACTATGGATGCGTCAGGCGACATACCTGACATATATGTATATAATGAAGTTGTGAAGTAGTGAAAAAACTTCGATGACAGAGCGACAAATCAACTAGTTCTCCATACTCGAAAGAAAAAAAAAAAAGATCCGGTCTGCGTAAATCCAAACGTGATTTACATTTTCTTTCACAAGGTACTCATTCAACCCAGGCGCCGGTGTAGGATAAGGTCGGGCGGGGGTCTGGGTGTATTGTGTTGGTCTGAAAGAACACAACAGGCTCTCAGGTCACGACACACGTCACACTAACAACTACACTAGGTCAGGTTTCCTGGCGGCTACACCACACATTACACTCCACATCCGACTCACGCTTTCTGACGGCGAAATGAGACACACCGTTTTCTTCCTTGTATCCGTCAAATTTGGAGTTAATGACAACAGACCAATTGGACACTACTACTACTGCCCTTAACAACCAATCCGTCCTTCATACCAATTCTCCCTCGTGACGCAAAAGAAAAAAAAAAATAAATCTTGATCACCTTCAAAACAAACGGTCGTTAAATCTACGACGGACGTCGCACGCATCCGAACCCGACGATAAATAACGATGAGAAAACGGGAGGAGGGAGACCCACCTTGACTCTTCCAACTCCTGACTGCAATATATGACATGTAGACCTAACCCCTTGCTGGGAAGGGGTGTGGGGGGGTGTTAAGGAGGGAGTCTCGGGGTGATGGTGGAGTGTGGGAAGTGTGGGGTGTGGGGGAAGAAGACGGAGTTACCATCAAGAGCAGACAGATCCAGGCGGGCGGTCCACCACGGCCGGGGCAAAAGTCTGGGGTCATCATAAAGAAGATAATGCATGGCATGATCAAAGAACACGGCCACGCCCGACGGACGGACGGACGGAGACACACACACACACACACACACACACACACACACACGTAAAAGTTAACGAAGGTGACGTCCTCCGGTGGGAACGCGTCGCTGCCGAGCACGTCGCATGAACGTGACGTGCGAGACGACACGTCGCTGCCGAGCACGTCGCATGAGCGTGACGTGCCAGACGACGCGTCGCTGCTGCTCCTGCTGGCACAAGGTGGGGGTGTGAAGAAGGGGGAAAACCTCCTCAGACGGACGACCGGAAAACATGGAAAATCACGGAAGGGAACAAATCCAGGAGAGAGAGAGAGAGAGAGAGAGAGAGAGAGAGAGAGAGAGAGAGAGAGAGAGAGAGAGAGAGAGAGATCAAATCTGTCGCCAGGGGGGAGGGGGAAGGGCTGAGCCGGCGATGGTCGCTGGCAATACCATCTGGCGGCGAAAAATATATATATATCACGACTCCCAGACACCGGGTGGTGGAGGTGGAGGTGGAGGAGGAGGTGGAGGAGAGCGGCGAGGAGAAATCTGGCGCAATAAATGAGGAGGAGGTGTGGTAATAAGGAGGGTATATGAGGCAGAAATGAGGGGCCAGGAGGAACCCGGTGTGGTCGCCCTGCCATCCCCCCTCACCACCACCTGAGCCAGGTAAACAAACACGACGTTTTCTTTTGGGATTTTTCCACACGGAGGAAAACAGGACGAGGGGACACCTAGGCACACGAGGGATGTAAACAAACCAATGTGTATCGGAAAACAAGCAACGAAAAACGATGGAAAATGGAAAAAAAAAATTTGATATCGAGCTTAAAATACATTTGAAATGAGAATGATACAGAAAACATGTGAAAATTAAATGGATTCAGCTTTATATTTACATTGTGTTTGTGTTAACTCTAATGGCCCTCAACAGGTAATTAAGTGTGGGGAACGATGCAAGAAAAAGATACAAGTGAGGAAGAAAACGATATGTGAGGAAAAGATAAAAGTGAGGAAGAAAACGATATGTGAGGAAAATACAAGTGAGGAAGAAAACGATATGTGAGGAAAAGATAAAAGTGAGGAAGAAGAGATAGAAGTGAAGGAAAA